>NW_006159834.1:1462799-1500971 GCF_000334495.1 Tupaia belangeri chinensis | reverse complement strand
CTGCATGGGGGCCAGCAGGTGGCATGGTGATTAAGGTGCTGGAAACCGATATGGCCAGGCACTGTTCAAGTACTAAGCCCGGTGGCTTGAAAATCATGCCAAATACATGTGCACGCCCAAAATCCTGAGGGGAATGGAGAAGGGATTGTAGCATGGACACACCCCTGCCCCCGAGGGGTGATTTCCCCTATCTCTCTCTTAAATGAGCACACATACCCTATGGCAAAAAAACCCTAATTAACAATAAACAAAATCTGTTCAGCGTTATTCGAACTAAGAGAACATTAGAACTATACCAATAGGACTCAGCAGATGTAATGGTTACATCGCTGGACTCCCACATGGTTGACTGTGATTTCAGGACTGGACCCAGTGGCTTTTAAAACTCATGCCAGGTATGTTTGTGTGTGCCCAAAATCCTGAGAGGAGAATGGAGAAGGGATTGCAGCATGGCCATCCCCCCCGGGGGGAGGGGATTCTCGTTTTCTGTCTGTCTCTTGTCTCATTGGTGAGCACACATGCCCTATAGCAAAAATCTCTTTAAAAACAAAAAACCAGCACTGTACCAATGTAAGTTTCTTATATTTCCACTAACTAACCAAAAATTGAATCTAAACAACACACTGTTGGTGAGCCTGTGGGCTCTTGTGCATTGCAGGTGAGAACGCACGCTGATGCAAACCTTGAGGGACTAATGACACCGTGTTACACACCTGCATTTTAACCCAAACCACATTTCTAGGAGCTTTACCCTTAAGATGCATGAAATCACAGCCATGTAAATTACTCGTGGCAGCACTGTTTGTAATTACATGTATTCGAATGTACGTGGATAGGCACAGAACGGCTGAAGCAGCTATGGTACAGAGACAACAGAGTACTGTTTCCCTAATTAAGTGTGATGTCCGTGCACGGAGTGGAGCCATTTCCAGGACACAAGGCCAAGTGAAATAAGCAAAGTGCAAGAGTATCCAGAGCATGTCATCCTCCTCCATAATAAAGAAAAGGAAATAAGATATACATGCATACACACTGTTGTACAAGGAGTAAATGATAAACCAGAATCAGTTTGGTTACCTACAGAAAGCAGGTTGGAATGGGGTAGAAAGGACAAGAAATGAGAAAGAGAGAATGTCATTTTCCTGAATGTAACTTTATAAACCACTCTAATCTTTGGAACCATGACAATGCTTATGCATACAAAGAAAAAGAGAAGGGATGGGAAATAGAAAACAAAGGCCAGTGCACTGCTAACAGCACTATCTGAAACGGAGCAATCACAAGAACTGAGGTGTATTCAGCTTGCAGTCCAGAGGTCCCAGGTGAAGGGGCTGAGGTCTGGTGAAGACACACCGTGGAGGGAGGTCTGGAGCAGAGCAGCAGTCTAAGGATTCCTGTCTAGTCTAGTCTCCTTCCCTTCATCTAAACCCACCAGAACTCAACCACTGGGCCTGCCCTAATGACCTCATCACACCCAAGCCCTTGGATGTCAAGAAGTGTTAACACTTTTACGATACAACCATGTGCCAATACATGAATTTTGGGGGCACATTCAAACTGTAACAGAAGAGAAGAGAAAGAGGGAAAAGGAAGGGGGAAGAGAAAAGAAAGAAAAGGCGAAGAGAAAGGAAGAAGAGAGGAAAAGAAGAAGAAAAACAAGATGATGGGGGCATGGGAACCTAAAGTGGAATATGCACAATAACAAATGAATCAAACAGCATTTCAAACTGATAATTAAACCACACTGGGCCAGCTGGTGGCAGTGGTTAAAGCGGCTGGATCCCACATGGCTAGCCGAGCAGCCCAAGTCCTGGACCCGGCAGCTTGAAAATACACCAGATGTGTGCACGTGTGCCCCAGATCCCCAGAGGATAAGGGACTGCAGCACAACCAGCTCCCGCTTGGAAGTAATTTCTCATTTTTTCTCTCTCTCCAGTGAACACATGTGTCCTATAGCAAAAACTGCACAAAAAAACAAAAACAAAACGCCCACTGAAGGCCAGGACAGATGGGAGAACTAAAGTTTGAAACAGTTATTTGAACTATGTGGCCTCAAGTCTAAAAACAAAATAAGCTCTAAACATATATTAAATTCTATTTAGGAAGGTTTTCTTTTAGTCAAGTCCAGCAATCCTCAAGCCACTTTTTGCATATTCCAGGATTGAAGGAGTAAGTATGTTGGTCGTGACTGCATCCTTCTCGCTTAAACTACATAGAAAGGAATTATATATATGGGAAGGAAGACTTGATGCTGGGTTGGAATTTAAGACACCTGTTTTACCTCAGGAATTTAGGTGTATATGCATTTAGGGTTATAGAAAAATGTATGTATGTACATACTTTATTTTGCTATAGGGAGCATGTACGAGAGAGAGGGGAAGAATCACGTCCACAATCCCTTCTCCTCCATCTTTACCTCTTACTGGGATTTGGGCACACAAGCCTGGTCTGTTTCTCAAGTTGCCAGGTCTAGGATTTGAACTGCAGGGTCAACCATGTGGGATCCAGCTGCCTTAACCACGAGGCCATGGAGCCGGCCCAACATTTCCATTTCTTAGCTCTGTCTGCTGTGAGAACTTAAAAGTAAGGATACCCTAGTGGCAATAAACACCAACAGCCCAGATCTTGGTCACTAAATTCCACTCTCCATGATGGGAATCAGGGTTCTATGAAACTGCCAATTTCAGGGCTAGAGCAGGGCAGGAATGAGATGAGTCAAGATAAGACTGGGAAATCCTACGTAGCCCAAAACAAATTCCACTCAAAAAACATTTTATGTGTTAAAAGGAGAAGCCAGCTTGAAGGAGCTCCCGTTGACCAAACTTGGGACAATGTGAGCACTGAAATAAGTAACAATAGTAAAAGATTATTACCAGTTGAATAAAACAAATCATGAATCTAGGGGGAAGCTCTTATAACGAGAAGTCAATGCATACAGAGAGGACAGTAACAGTAAAAAAAAACCCATCTGGGCAATCATCATAACGGATTCTGGCAAGACTATCAAGAGGTACTAAAACTTGGTGGGGAGGGCCAGCAAGTGGTGTGGTGGTTTAAGGCACTGGACTCCCACATGGCCAACTGTGGTTCGAGCCCCAGACCTGGTAGCTTGAAACTCACGCCGGGTGCATGTGTATGCATGCCCAAGATCCCAAAAAAAGAGAATGCAGAGAAGAGATTGAGGCATCATCATTCCCCCTGAGAGGTGATTTCTCACTTTTTTTCTATCTCTCTCTGCCTCTTTGGCAAGCACATGAGCCCTATGGCAAAAATCTCTCTTTAAAACAAACAAAACTTGATGGGGAAGGGTTGAGGAGAAAACAATGTATTTACATGGTATCAGAAGTTCCCCTTTAAAATTGCTTGGCACAAAATAGAAATCAGCTTATATTGGAGAAACTTGCAGATATCACCAACATCAAGTAATGAAAGCTACCACAACCAGTACGGGAGCACAATGATGCCATCCGCTCCCTGGTATGAAGTCAGAGAAAAACCTATGATTTCTGCTGTATTCTCACTAAAGTGCATAACCTGCCTCTGACCATGAAACAGCTTTATTCGAACTCCAACTGAGAAGTAGCCTACAAAGTTACTGGCATGTGCTCTTCCAAAATGTCAATGCGCTAAACAGGAATGTCTGAGGACTTGTCCCAGATTAAAGGAGACTAAAGGGATGTAACAACTGAATGTGACATAAACTTTTCATTTATCGAAGTTTCCATCTGCTATCAAGGAACACAGTATCAGATGGTAACAGATTGTACAAGGGTATTAATGCTAGCTTTCTGGTTTTGGTCACTGCATTAGGGATGTGTAGGAAAATGTCCTTGCTTTTAGGAAATAAACACTGAAGATTGTTGGGGAGGAACCACACTAAAATATTTAGGGCTAAAGGAGTATCAGGTCAGCTCACTCTCAAACAGTTCAGGAAAAAACTTGGATGGAAAGAACAGTGAGGTAAACGGGACGAAGTGCAAATGTGATGAATCTGGGTGAGAGGAACATGGAATGAGCAAGGAAATAATAGTAAGGCCTCGAGGGATGTAAGGCCCTGGAATTAGGCCTTGAGAGAGATACAGACTTGGAACATTAGCTATGCTTATGTGATCTTACAGTTCTCACAAAATCGAGACACTCTCAGACTGGCTGGAGCTTTCTGGCCTGTAAATGAATTTACACCATTCAGAGGCAAGGCCTGCACTAAAAATTATTAACCAATGCAAATCCTTGAAAAGAAAGTAAAAGGTTAAGAGTGAGGAAGATCAGATAAAAACTGGCCTCAGAGAGGTACCTGTATGCAGTCTCAGAGATGTCCCACACCTGTCTGAAGTGAGTGCTCAAGGACGCTTCTTAACAAAGAATTCACTAACCAGCTGACATTAAAACCCAAGTCCCCTAGGTAACACAGGCTGCACACCGTTCATTTTAACTTGACCTCTGACCTATAGCTATGCTACTGAAATGTGCTATCTGTGAAACAAAATGCTAACCAATCACTTAGGCTGTTTTTGCAAAACAATGTCATGAGTTCTCAGGAAAACTCCTCAGGGCCATTTTGGAGTGCTGATTACATCTAAGCCTTTGCTCACAAGGGCTCATTCTCAGGCTTTAGCTTGAATAACCTCAGCTTACTTGACAAACATGGGCCAGACTCCTTTCGGGTTGATGGGAAATTCCTTATATTAATCTTGGACGTTTTTCTGTGTAAATTTTGAATTATATACAAATGAAATTTAAAAATACTTACCTAAGTCTACAGACAGATAATTCTAATTACTAGTCTGGAATGAAATCTATCCAGTTAAGATCCTAACCTACATTAAGGAAAGCCACATGGACCTCAGGCATTAGGGACAAGCAACAGTTCTAGAGGGGAGAAGTGCAGTGCATACAACACCGTGACTGGGTCCTCGGAAAAGTCACAACGTATTTTCTCATGGATTCCTATGCAGAAATTCATTGTGACTTTTCTAATGACCCAGTATTTCAATGGAGAAATATTAGGCATTTCTGCATATGATGAAGCATATAATTAACAATGAAAATTGTCAACTTTTAGCATCAAATAACTTTACATTGAATTGCATAAGGCCAAAATGCTTAGAAATACTAGGGGAAGAAGAGCTTATCTAAAAATCTATGAGAGCAAAAGCTTTATTAGGAAAGATTTTTATTCTTGTTACCAGTGTAAACTAGCACTCAAAAGAGTGTCTCACTTATCGTAACCATTTAATAAATGTATAAATTTAAGACTGACACATTACATGGATTTGCAGATTATGATCATGAGGACAGAACCATTCTGTTCTCCATCGTCTATTCAACACACCACAGAATCTCAATAGTATGTGCTGAATTCTAAATAGCAAAGCAGCTTTTCAATACTTGTAGGAGATTGAGTAATGAGAACCAACTTTTGGTGGATCATAATTCTAGTGGGATAACAAAGGAGTATGTATATTCCTTCCACCTTCTTAATGAATAACTTGACTTTATGTCATATTAGAATAAGGTACATCAGGATTTTCTGTTAAATAAAACAAAGTATTCATGCTAATGCAGATGACAAGTCTGTCATGAGCTGAGTGGTCTCAAGTAGGCAACTAGTTTTGTAATCATGGTTCTAACCTACGGCCCCCCACACAAGAAACATATTCCCCAGAGAACCCATCTGAAATCAGCATTATCACTTTGAGCAGGTATATTAATTACTTATTGTTAACAGTACCATCAGTAAGGTAACTCAATTAACTAGAAATATATTTCATATTTACTTTAGCACACACAACTAGAGACTAAATTAACCAAGTATACACAAACAGGACATTTTTGAGATTTTCTTTTGCTTTGCCATAGGGCACGTGTACTTGCCTGAGACAGAGGGAAAGTGAGAAATCACCCTCCTCGGGGGATGGCCATGCTGCAAGCCTTTCTCCATTTTCCTCCTGGGATGCTGGACATTCATGTACAACACACCTGGCGTGAAGTTCAAGCCACTGGGTCTAGGACTTGAACTAGGGTTGGCCATGTAGGAATCGAGTGCCTTAACCACACCACCTGCTGACCCCAAGAGAATTTTTATGATCAAGATGGTCAACTGTCATAAACTGTTTTATAATTTTCATAGGCCCACATTATCAGAGATTACTTTTTAAAAAAATTTTGCAGGAGGGCGCACGGGCTTGCCAGGCAAGAATAGAGAAGGTGGAGGGAGCACCCTCTCCAATGGGGCTTGGTCACACTGCAATCCCTTTCCTTGCAGTTCTCCCTCCTGTCAGGATTTCTGACACACATGCACGTGTCCAGCGTGTGGAAGCCACCAGAGCTAGGACTCCACCTGTGCAGAGTTCATGAGAAATTCGGCTTCTTTACCCACCAGGCCACAGGGTTGGTCCACCAGGGACACTTTTTATAGCGTTTTTTCCAAACTGCAGTTTGTGACTAAGTAAAGATGATTGAGACCAGCATTAAAATAAACAAGGGTGAGAGGAACGGACTAGCAGAGAATCTCAGAATGTATCTGTATGGTAATATCCGGCACAGCTTAAGGAAACTCTTGCTGTGGTATACACACATAAACTGGGTCTCAATGGGAAATGTATCCGTTATTCATGGTGCAGGTTGTTTCTTTAGAACTCTTTTCAGTAGAACCTAAACTCATCTCTAGACAGATCTGGTAGCATTCCACTCAGGTATGTTGTATTATCAACTTCAACGGAAAGAATGGCAACTTTATTCCACATTCTGCTCTTAATGTGCTTGCTCCTCAGATCTCTGTCTGAAAGTAAAATTCGCTGCCATTCAAAACATGAAAAGATCACTGGAGAGGCAATGGGCACAGTGCACCTGTCCAGTAGGACCGTGAGACAGAAGGAATACTCTATCGGCACTGTCTAAAATGACCATTAGCCCCACGTACTGAGAATCTGAAATGTGGCCAGTGTGAATGAGTGTTATCTAACTAAAGTGGTTTTATCTCATTAAACAGCCACATATGGATTGAAGCTATTGGATGGCACCGATACAATGATGCCTCATTAGGTTCAGAATTTGGTACCTGGATCCCAAGGATCAGCACCTGACTCACTTCTCAGAAATGCAGAACTATAGGTCTGACCCGGACAAACGAAGTCAGAATGACAAGCTGATTCCTATACACAATGACATCTGGTCTACAGGACTGGTTCTCAGTGGGCACAGGACAATGAAAAACACAGTACCATTGCAAATTTATGGGGCACCTTGGTTGGGATAACTTCTGTTGGAGTGCTTCTGGCATTACGAGGGATGAGCAGTACAGAGAATAGATCTACACAACTGATGTTCTAAATGGTATTCAAATTCAAATCATTTTTTGAAAGAGGTTTCATAGGTTCACCAGAGAAAGATGGGGACAAGGAGTGAGAAAGGACACCCATTGGGGATGGTCACACCATAAACCCTTCTCCAACATTTCTCCTTTCAGGATTTTGGGCAGGCATGCACATGCAACCAGCACTGTCTTTCTAACCTCCGGGTTTAGGACTCCAACTAACTTCACAGAGAGAATTCAGTCACCTTAACCAGCAAGGAAGTAGATGGCCCATTCATGTACTTAAATTAGAATATAATTCCATTATCCAGCACCAAATATTTTTCATACTTTAATATATGCTAAGCTTCCCAGAGATACTACATGCAATTTTAGAAAAGATGTATTTTTTTTTTTTTGGTCTAGAATATTACTAAGCATTTAACACCATTTCAGAATAACTCACTGAATAGCCTACATTTAAGAGTTGTCTCCGGGGCAGGCAGATGGCATAGTGGTTAAGGTGTTGGACTCCCACCTGGCCAAGTAGCTTGAAACTAATGCCGAGCATGTGTGCACATGCACCCAAAATCCCAGGAGGAAAATGGAGAAGGGATTGTGGCAAGGCATCCCCACTGGGACGTGATTTCTTACATTCCCTCTCACTGTCTGTCTGTCTGAGGCAGGTGCTTTATAGCAAAAACATTAAAAAAAAAAAAAAAAAAAAAAGTCCTGTGGTCTGGTGGCTGGGGAGTTGGATCTCACATGGGTGACCAAGTTCAAATTCCAGCCCTGGAGGCTTAAATGACATGTTACACGCGTCACATCCTGAGAGGAGAAATGCAGAAACGACTGAGGCATGACTGTACCCTGTTGAGGAATGCTCTCTCTCTCTCTCTCTCTCTCTCCCTTTCCCTCTTTCTCTGACAAGTGATGTGCCCTCTGGCAAATTTTTAAAAATAAAGAAAAATGAGTAGTCACATTTAGGCTGTCCCCATGGCCCAGTGCTTGAGAGCTGGATCCCACATAGCTGACCACAATTCAAATCCCATCCAGAACACACTGGATGCATGTATGTGTATGCCCAAGATCCCAGCAGGACAGAAATGGAAAAGGGACTGTGGTGTGACCACACCCATTGAGAAGGATGTTTTCTCTAACTGGGTATCTCTCTTCTCTCTTAAGCAAGCACTCATGCCCTCTGGCAATTAAAGAAAAAAAAAAACTAACATTCAGATACTAGGTCCTGTTCAATTATCAGACTTCATTAAGCAATTATGCTTGAGCTAAAATAAGTATTAAAATAACTTTCACCTAAGTTTCCCTATTATTATCTCTATTAGTTTCTAGTTACAGTTTTATAAGTTATATTACCCATTAATTTCACTTTATGATATTAAACTTGTTTTTACATGTGGGGTGCTTAGTCTGAAAGATTTAAGAGCCACTGATTTAAAGACTGATGCACCCACTATCAGCTAACCAAATTCATAGACTACCTTCCAGGGCTCTATAAAACTAAACAGGACGTAAAAGGAGACTTCAAAAAATCTGTGGGAAAGAATTAAAGTATTATTTGAGAACAAAACCTTAGAAATCCTCCCATAAATTTTTCCATAATTTGCATATTCCATTAACTTTTGAAAGATACCCCCCTGCATCTGATATGGGGGATAATACATCACTTAATTCCATTAAAAACTATTATACTGGGACCTGCAGTTGACATAATGGCTACGTCGCCGGACTCCCATGCAGTCAACTGTGGTTTGAGTCCCAGACCCGATGGCTTAAACTCACACTGGGTGCGTTGTGCGTGTGTGCCCCAAGATCCGGAGAGGAGAATGGGAGGAGAAGGCAGTGTGGCGTGGCCATGTCCCCTGGGGGGTGATTTCTTGCTTTCTGTCTATGACTTTCTGATGAGCGCATGCGCCCTGTAGCAAAAACTCTCCATTAAAAAACAAACAAAAACCTTATTATACTAAGAACCACACAGTACACCCTGAGACTATGAATTGTGTGGAATCTAAGCTTAGAACTCAAAATGTGGTCAATCCTCCATCAAAATTAAATTTATGGCATTGCAATTTGCTCACTTCTTTAGCCTACATCATCAAACTTTAAAAACACAATCCTGTAAAAGTTAGAGTCACACAGGGTGCTGCTGTATTACTTACTCTACAGGTGTTCTTCTGATGCTCATTAAAGGCAGCTGCACTGCACCATGCTCTGTACACGCACAGGAACTCCATTAAGTCTCAAACCACCCTCACATCTCAGGCACATTTCATATGTGTGGAAACTGGCTTAAAAAGCTCAGCTTGGGACCAGCAGTTAGCATAATGGCTATGTAGCTGGACTCCCACGTAGTCGACTGTGGTTCGCAGCCCGGACCCGGTAGCTTAAAACTCACGCCGGGCGCGTGTGCATGCATGCCCAAGATCCCGAGAGGAGAATGGAGGAGAAGGGATTGCGGTGTGGTCATCCCCCCTGGGGGGTGATTTCTCACTTTCTGTCTCTCTGTTTCTCTCTGTCTGTGTGGCAAGAGCACACGCCCTGTGGCAAAAACCTCTCAAAAAAAAAGCTCAACTAACTGAGCCAGCTCATGGTACAGTGGTAATGCACTGCTCAAGAGAAGTCAGATTCCACAGGGCAATCCTGGTTCGATTCCCTGTCCAGTCAGCCTGAAACAGAAAGGGCATGTACATGAGTGCCCAAGATCTGGAGGACTGGAGGAAAGAGATCATGGTGCGACCAGACCCTGTGGAGGGTGCTCATCTCTCTCTGTCCCCTTCAGGAGCATATTCCCAGACACTGTTACTGTATAAGAAAGCAAGTTCAACTAACTTAACTAAGCTGAAACAAGTAAGAAACAGATCTACCTCTGAAGCATGTGTACACTTTTCTGGAAGAAGTGGTTGTTTGTTCTTTAATCTGTGAAATTTTTATTGGGTCCTGTCTTCCTTGGGCATAACCTGCTAGATAAAAACTGTACCACAATGGCGGCTGTCCAAGCATGAAATCCCTGAGTGAACTGCTTCTTTTCATCTGGTCAGTAGAATGGGCTTCAGAGCATGTTGCTCACAAACCTTACTACTGGTTTAATCTTTTTCCTTACATTTCTCCCTTTTTTTTTTTTTTTCTCCTTGAGAGAAGGAAGAAACAAACATACAAGTCCACCACAACCCAGCAAATACCTGTACTTTTAACAATAGAGGAAACCCATTAGCAAGACTGTCCTAAAGAGCGCATAAAGCTTTGCTGGCTGACAAAGAAACCACCTGGAACCACTTACGGTGAAGAACTGTGATAACATAAGCCCCAATATTTGCCACCTTGAAAAACTCCAGGTTACCTGGGCTCCGTCCTACGTGTAGAAAAAGAACACCTAATCGGCAGGTAAACAACGAGCACATCTGAAGGCAGAGGTAAAAAGTACAAAATCAGTTGGGACAGTGTATACGGTAAGAACCCGCCTGGGCAGAAACAATCAGGAGGCAAATCTGAAACTGCAAACACTGCTTAGGTGGAAGGTGAGAGGAAGCCGACAGGATGGTTATCAAGTTTAGTTAATATATTTATGATAAAGCTGACCCAAATGGGAGGGTCCTGGGTTCAAGTCTAGAAACCTCCCTGAGTGTACGGAGCAGACGTGGGCCCAGGATCTAGGGCTGGCTTAAGCTGGGAGTGGATCACGGCATCAAGACCCTAATTGGGGTCTATCTGTCTCTCACTTGTGGAAGAAATACATAAACTTAAGAAAACATGCTTAAAAACAAATCAACTCAAATGCCAAACAGTTCTTTTATGAAAATAAGCATGAGTTTTGGGAATGCTCTCATTCAGAAAACTGCTAAATTAATTACAATGCTTAAAAATAAATGAAATTTAACATCACTACTTTTGATTCAAGCTTTTTCAACATTTATAGGCTTAAAACAGAAGTAGATACTAGCTAATTGCCTACCTTTGGGAAAAAGTACAACCTAGCAAATACCTGTACTTTGAACAATGTTGGCTTATTAGAGGAAATTAAAAGCCAGTCAGAAAAATATGAGGACTCAAACTGCACACCTCGCGATGCAGCCTGCAGAACACCATGACTGGGCAGGTGATGGCCTGTGCGTGAGGACTGGAACGGCCTGGGTGTCAAAGGGGCACAGACTAACTGCCACTTGACAATGCTGAAGAGCAAATTGTCTTCTTTACACTTGAGAGTGCAAAGATAAATCTACGATTTACACCCAAAGTCGGTGAAGGCAAAAATTCCAAGAGGAAAGAAGTTAGTCCAATGAGAGATAAACACCCATATAAGAGAACACGAGACAGTAAAAATAACCCATTCAACACCCACTGTGGCAAGTGCGCATATTTGCACACACATACACCTGATGTACGTTCAGAAAATTTCTATACATTTACAAGAAATATGAGTGGTACCTTGAAAAAGAAGAGTGGGATGGAAGAAACGGGAAATTTTCACCTTCTACCCTCTGTAGAGAAGAAAAGTAAATAAGCATGTGTTATGTTTGGTCAAACATTAAAGAAAGAAAATGATGGGCTGGTATTGTGGTTAAGTGGCTGGAGACAGAACCAGTACCTCTAAATCACACCAATGCAGATAAAATTACATTTAAAATATTAACGTATACTAAAAAAAAAAAAAAAAGTCAAATGAATGGTGAAATATTTAAAAAGTACAATCACACGGTCAAACAAGAGCACAAATCTATACTTGGACAAACATTCAGAGTTTAGTAATAGGAAGTAGGAATTCAGTCTTGCAAAAGCTAGACCTCATTCTAGCCTGAGGTGTGTCTAGACCTCAAATTCTCCTGTAGTGCGATCTATTTAGAGTGTGGTAAACCTGAGTCTTCAGAACAACCAACCTCATTTTATATTTACTTCTAAAGCATATAATCCTCAGTAATATCATAGTTCTATTTCAATAACAAAAGCTATTTGTAGAACTCCATGGTAATATTCATTTTAAATCCATGTGTACTTTTAAAACTTCTTTTACAGCAGGGCTATAGTCCATTTTCTTTTCAATTTGTATACTGGTCTTAGAGTTATGTCAAATAACAGAGTTTTCTTTCTAGAAGTCAATCAGGCCTAAAATACTGAATGTGTATAAAGAGGGTTTGACTGCGAGTGAGAAAATTCAGTTGTTTTCTTTTTTTCACTGCTCACGAATGAAGACAAGCCATAAGAAACTAATTAGAAGTAAAAGGCAGCATGGACACTTGTCATTAGCTTGTTTTAATTTTTTAAATGTAAAATATCACATTATAGTAATGTCTTACTGAATTAATTTTTGGAATGCAACTGGCAATGTCAGCTCCTACCAATTTGCACATCTTGCTTTATTTTGCCATTTATCTTAGAAGATAATATAGGATACAGAAACTCTATATAAGAACGTACTCCCATTATACTCCTGTAAATTCCTTAATATTTGTCTGCGTTCTCAAACATCCCCCAAATGACCAGTCTGTTAATAACAGACTGAGCTGAAGGAAAATTTCTATTACACATTGACTATCACTAATCTAAAAATGTGAAGTACTCCAAAATTTCAAACTTTTTTAGTGCCAACAAAACACGGGAAAATTTCAAGCCTGACCTCATGATGTACCATAGTCCACGAGCTAGCAGGTGGTGTGGTGGTTAAGGTGCTGTATCCCACATGGCTGACAACATGGTTTAAGTCCCAGACATGGTCGCTTGTAAAACACACCAGGTGGATAGATATGCATGCCCAAAACCCCGAGAGAAGAACTGAGAAGGGATTGCAGTGAGGCCATCTCCCATAGGGGGTGACTTCTCACTCACTCTCTCTCCAGAGTGCACATGCACTATGGCAAAAATCTAAAAAACAGAACAAAAATACTGCATAAAATTAGTTACCGTTAGGTTATATACTTAAGGTGAGATATATACCAAACATAAATAAAATTCATTTTTAGACTTGGGTCCCATACCCAAGATATCTCATTATACATATGTAAATATTCTGCAAACCAAAAAAAGCTGAAACCCAACACATGTCTATTCCCAAAGCATTTCAAATAAGGGATACTCAACTTGTATCAGTTTTATTACCAAAAGAAGTAAAACAGATAAATGTTTATATTCCCGACTTACAAACTGACTACACTCTAATGTAATTTACTATAGCTATAAAATGGGCCCTAATTAACGAGAACATACAATGTGATTCAGGGTCTCTGGAACCAAACTTTCAGGACTAATACACACATCCTGTAACTTACACTGTAAAGCTCTTTAAACCCTCAAAGTTTCTGTTTCTTCATTTGTGAAGTAGGGGTCACGGCCCTGGCATCTCAAAGGACTGCTGTGCCCACTCATGTGCAGACAGCGACTGGGATGCTGCCCGACACATGGCTGGCACTCTGCACGTCCTAGTTACTTAACCCTTACAAGGTACACATCAGATCCTGCTGCAGAACTGGGATGTTACCATTCAATCTGCTAAATGAAATATGTCACATCCCTACAATGAACGAAGATTCATCCATTAAAGATGACCTCAATTCTCTATTAAGACAATCTATCTCTAACATCCCATTGAACAGGAAGGGAGAAGTTAGAAAATCATACACAGTCTAATGTTATATTCAGAAAAGGTGCTAATAACGTTATAAGAAGTTCCAAGTCACTGTTTGATGTAAGTGGCAACTGCCAAAAGTGATTCGGCACAATTAATTGAGCATCTTTCCCTGAACCTGGGAAAAAAGATTGAAAATAAAACTGTGATTCTAAAGTGGTAATGATAAAGATAAGCAAATGATGCAAATTACTTTTCTTTAGTATATTTATGTTGTTGCTTCTTAAAACTGGGCTGTAGCTTAGAAATAAGAGAATAGAACATTATTTCCTAACATATATAATACTCTGATCCTACCTGTTACCAATGTACCAGCACTATTATGTCTTTTAAGCAAGCTCTTAAAATGCACACAATCATACCTGTCACAGACAATAAATCCACTTAACCAATCAGCCAAGCTTAAACAGCACATACTAGGCACAGTATACCGAAGTTATAAACACAGAAGAGTCAATATTTCTTGAATACTGGACAAGGGATGTTTGCAGTATCGAGAGTATTCAGATGGCAATTTGTAGTACCCCTTAAATGGTTTGAAAATTCTACAATAGTATCAATGCTATTAATTTCATGTTTATTTTACATAGGACTTTTGTGTAGTTTATCAGTTTTAAAAGAATTTATAATCACCATTCAAAGACAAATTTTCGTCTCAACTAATGATCTGCATTCTGCTACTTGAAGTTCAAGCTTACCCTTTCGACTATGAAAGCCAGACTTCATTTCACATGATTGAACTGTTCAGTTACATGTAAGAGACAAAGCATGTTCAAGTCAGCTTTCAAATGATGCCCACAAAGAACAGATCAAGCTTTCTAGTTTACATAAATCCATACAACTTACCAATATATAAATGTCTTATATCTCTTTTCTATTTAGAATCAACAATAACATTCCTGAAGTACATCCCCAGCACTTGAACTTCCTCATCCTATCATTCTGACACTTAGGTAAGAACACTTCATTCCAATAATCAACCAGGTTTTATAACCACTGTTCCTAGCAATCAAATGATGATGGGTCAAGATCCCAATTCTCATGAGTTTTAACGTATTAAGAGAGCATATTATTTACTTAAGTCTAAAGGACTATGCCTTAATTTAAAAAAAAGAAAAAGAAAAAAGATAGCCACATTGATTTAATTCCACATATGATACTACCTATTCAATTTATTAAAAATTATAATAAACATAATAATCAAACTAGTGCTCCAAACTTAGGCTGTTCATGTGGAAGACACTACAAGAGAAGACACAAGAGACTGCCTTGCAATCAGAAGTACAAGTTCCTTCTATAGAGATGGAGAAATAAAAGGACAAATCTAGGTGTCTAAAAGACAATTCACTGTACACATTTTATTTACAGTTTTGTACACTGTCTTATGAATGGGACCGCTTTTCTATTTGAGCCATTTTTAACCAAAGCAAAATAACCTAAGTAATACAAAGTGTTAAAATACAGCATAAAGATACAAAAACAGACATACTAATTCTAGTTAGGAATGTAATTATGATGTTACATTTTTTTATAATCCACAATTATGTTTAGGCAATCACACAAACATAGATCACTGATTTGAATGAAATGCATAAATTTGTAGCAAAGTTTTATAGATACAAAAAACAAAAAAATTACCAAAGAATGCACAAAATTAATGTTTATTCCACCTTTGTGTCATATTCCTGGATCCTTCACCAATGTTACATGAGGAAAAAAACAAAAGCAAAACAAATGAAAAACTGAAATCAGAATCACTAATGTTATCAAGTAGGGAAACAAATAAATTAAAATCTAGCAGCCATCAGCAAGAGTACAGCAAAGATGATGCTGTAAAAAGAAAACAAAGAAATTGCTAGAAAACTGTATGCATCATACTCTTTCAAACCAGCAAAATATGCTCCTTAAATACAATGGAACATAAATTTTTTTCCTGTAAGGTATAGAAATACAAGTTCTTTTTTGAATATTGTGGATGGATAAAATGTGTTTGTAATAGTAATTCTACTAAGCTATTACAGAGACTACGTGGGAGTCCAGCGACATAGCCATTACGCTAACTGCTGGTTCCCTCTACTCTGCTTTTGAAGAGGCTTGTTTCAGCTCCCAAATCTCGATTGCTTGATGCAGTCTCCTATGAGAATACTCGGAAGGTGTCTTCTTAAACAACAAACTTATTTTTAGTGGTGGAGCTGCTCTTAGTAGCTGTGTCAGCATGGGACTGATAACCAATCACTATCTTTGGAGGAAGTCCTAACCTTTCCTTGTATACCCTCCTAGAAGAAAAGGCAGAAAAGTGGTCATTAATTTCTATTCAATAATCAAACAAATAAAATTCAGTATTAGTTTCTATATGAAAAATAACACCTGGACTTGAGAAACAGGAAACTGCACACCCTTTTCCATTTTTCACAACCTTCTCCTCATATTCATAACAATCTTTGTTCATCACTTAACACATACTTGAGAACCCATCAGGAATATATCAGGTACTATGAGAATTATTACTAAATCAACAGAGCAGGACAGTGCATAAAGTCACGGAGTTTATAGTCTACTAGAGAAAATATAATCAGATACATGTAATGGAGGTGTATCACAACTAGACTTAACCTACACAAAAATCAGTAACATTTCTATCTTCAGCAACATGTAAGTAACATATATAACATTTTGTTCCAAATGTTAGCATATGAACCCTAGTAAATATTGTATATTACTACATGACTATATTTACAGTATCTTTTTAAAGGAATTATTTAATTTCACCTATTATTATTTTAAGTTGACCAGAGAGAGGAGGGGAAGGGGAAGAGTAACAAAGCAAACCACCAGGTGTGGGACTTAAACCATGGTCAGTCAACGGGAAGTCCAGTGCCTTAAACACCATGCTACCCGTGCTGCCTCCATACCTATCACTAACAAGATTGTACACATAAAAATTAAACGCTTTGAGGGAGATTTATATTTTCACAATAATATAAATGATTTCTGCCTTACACACCAATTCTACAACCTAATGTTCAAATAAGATGAGATTTTTTTTTTTTGGAAAGGTTTTTGCTATAGGGCGTGTGTGCTCACCAGACAGACGGAGAGACAGAAAGCGAGAAATCACCCCCCCGGGGGGATGGCCACACCGCAATCCCTTCTCCTCCATTCGCCTCTCGGGATCTTGGGCACACACGCACATGCGCTTGGCGTGAGTTTAAGCCACCGAGTCCGGTGGCTTAAACCGCAGTCGACTACGTGGAAGTCCAATGACATAGCCATTACGCTAACTGTGGGTCCCAGATGTGACTTTTTTTTTTTTAAAAGAGATTTTTGTTATATAATGTGTGTGCTCGCCAGAGAGATAGAGACAAAGACAGAAAGCGAAACGTCATCCCCTCCCTCGCCGGTGGGTGGGGGGGAAGGGATGGCAACGCAGCAATCCCTTCTCCTCTGTCCTCCTCTCAGGATCTTGGGCACGCACGCACACGTGCCCGGTGTGAGGTTTAAGCCACCGGGTCCAGGACTCGAACCACAGACAACTATATGGGAATCCAGCGATGGAATAACCACTACACCACATGCTGCTCTTGCAGTCACATCTGGGATCAGCATGTGGTGTAGTGGTTACTCCATCGCTGCATTCCCATATTTGGTGGGAATTTGGTGCATGCCAAACAGGTAAGTATGAGGGCTGTGACAGAGTAGAAGGAGGAGGTCTAATCTGAATTTGCAGTTTGAGAAATCTCCCCTTTATAAATCATGAAGCTTAAAGTATAATGTTGAGAGGACAGACTGTGGGGCTCTGACTCATAAGAAAAGTATGAGAAATAACACTGACGAGGTCTGGGGATCTTTATTCTAAGGGAAAAAATGCCAAAAATCCAAAAATAAGCAGCAAGACTACATATAAATTTGAAAAAGTCACATCTTCATGAAAGTAAATCCTCCAGTGTGATATATATACACTAAGAGAGTTTTTCCATACTTTACCCATCACGGCATAATAGTTATATTGCTGGACATAATCGACCACGGTTTGAGTCCTGGACCTGGCGGCTTAACTCACATTGAGTACATGTGTGTGTGCATGCCCAAATCTAAGAGGCAGAGTGGAGAAGAGAATGCTGCATGACCATCCCCCCGGGGGGTGACTTCTCACTTTCTGTCTTTCCAGTGAGCACAAGGGCTCTATAGCAAAAACCTCTCTTTAAAAAATTTAAAGTCAAATTTCACTAACTTAAGTGTAGTAAAAAGAAAATCCTAGGGAACCAGCCGTTAGCGTGATGGCTATGTCGCTGGACTCCCACGTAGTTGACCGCGGTTCACGTCCCGGACCCGGTGACTTAAAACTCACGCCGGGCATGTGTGCGTGCGTGCCCAAGATCCCGAGAGGAGATTGGAGGAGAAGGGATTGCGGCGTGACCATCCCCCCCTAGGGGGTATGTCTCGCTTTCTGTCTCTATGTCTCTCTCTGTCTGGCGAGCGCACGCACCCTATAGTGAAAAACCTCTCAAAAGAAAAGAAAAGAAAAGAAAAGAAAATCCAAGTTAACATTGATATTTACTAGGGAAATATCACTGCCAATTTCAGCAAAGAATAAAATTTACAAACCAAAGGTTAAAAACAAAAAAACCTGCACAAGTGGGTTTTAAATATGGACAAAAACTAGGGGCCGGCAGGTGGCATAGTGGATTAAGGGCGCTGGACTCCCACATGGCCAACCACAGTTCGAGTCTCGGACCTGGTGGCTTGCTTTCTCACTTTCTCTCTCTCTCTGTGTGCCTTCCTGGTCAAATTAAAAAAAAAGAAATAAAATGAATGAATAAAATTTTTAAAAAAATATGGACAAAAACTAAGCTGTCACTAAGATTCAATGAAAATTTTATGTAGTATACACAAATGCTGAAAATATACATAAATCATTTGCCAATTATCTCCCTGAATGACTGAGTATGTAATTAACACTTTTCAAAGTAATATTTCAAAGTAACATTTTTTTCAAATAATACTTTTCACATTAAAAAACTCAAAATCTCAGGATCAACAGATGGCGTAATGGTTGTATCGCTGGACTCCCACATAGTCAACCGCAGTTTGTGGTCTGGACCCAGCGGCTTAAAACACATGCCAAGTACATGTGTTTGCTTGCCCAAAATCCCAAGAGGAAATTGAGGAGAAGGAATTCCAGCATGGTCATTCTGCCCAGGGGGTGATTTCCCACTTTCTGTCTCTCTGGCATGGGCATGCAACCTATACCAAAAATCTCTCTATTTAAAAAAAGAAAAGAAAAAAATTGGGACCAGCAGTTAGTGTAATGGCTATGTCGCTGGACTCCCACATAGTTGATCGCAGTTCGAGTCCCAGACCCAGTGGCTTAAACTCACACCGGGCACATGTGCGTGTGTGCCCAAGATCCTGAGAGGAGAATGGAGAAGGGATTGCGGCATGGCCATCCCCCCTGGGGGGTGATTTCTCGCTTTCTGTCTCTGTCTGTCTCTGTCTGTCTGGCGAGTGCATGCTCCCTACAGCAAAAACCTCTCCAATAAAAAAAAAAATTTTTTAAAAATTAAAATCTCATTTAGTAGATGAATGACAAAGTAGAGTGTGCTATTGATTATATATTCCATTGCTAAACGTAAGCAATTTTACAGAAATGGGAGGAGGGGTAAAGGTGACTTAGACTCAGAGCATGAAGAACAAAGCAATGAAAAGCTATTAAAATGTTCATGAAAAAAAAAAAAAAAAGGATATTACCGATCTATAAACCTAGGTATTTCTAAAGCTAAAAGCAGAAGAACTCCCGGTTTTAGGTATTTAATATCGCAAAGGCCACGCGCGAACTTACCCTATATGTGTAACAGCCTCTCTATTTTCACATTCAGTAGTCCATATTGCTATCTTATCACCTTTCGCTCTAACATTAACCACAGCTCCACACACGTCATCACTGTAGTCATCAAAAGATTCTCCAATAAGGCACAGCAGCTTAAAAAAAAATCCCAGTATTTAATAAATCGAACTGCAAATATCTCTTCTGTTTTTGTATATATGCAAACTAAAAGTAGATTTTTTAAACCAAGAATTGTTTTAAATGTCTAAATTGATTTATAGATCTTAATCTTTTTTTATAAAAAAAATCCACTTGTTTATTTAATATCAAGGACATTAAACATTGCTTGAACTTTTTCAGCAAATTGGACAGCAGGTGTGAGAAAATGCACAGAAGTTGAATTAGTTAACAGTAGTCACTTACTCTGTTTATTTGCCAGTAAACAGCTATTATTTGAATAACTGAAACAGCTACTAATGGTTAAATTAACTGCCTCTTATTCTCATTTTTCATGAACACCTGCCAGTGGTTTTTATGTGATAAAAAGTACACTACAATCTACCATTGAAACCATTTCTATGCGCACAGCTCGGGGCCATCGCGCGCACCCAGCTGCCATCGAGCTCCACAACTTTTTCATCTCTCAAAGGTGCAATGTCCTGATTTTCTAATGTGGACCTCCAAAATGACACTTACTAAATGATCTCCTTCAAAAGCAAAATCAAGACTCTCATGTTAAAAACCATCATTCAAGGGGCCGGCAGGTGGTGTGGTGGTTAATTAAGGATGCTGGACTACCACATGGCTGACCACGGTTCAAGTCCCAGACCTGGTGGTTTGCTTTCTCACTTTGCCTCTTTTTCTCTCGCTATGTCCCTCTCTGTCAAATTAAAATAAATAAATCAGTAAAGTTAAAATAAAATAATTATTTTAAAAACTAAAAACAAACTTGGAGCCAGCAGTTAGCGTAATGGCTATGTCGCTGGACTCCCACGTAGTCAACCGCAGTTCGAGTCCCGGACCCAGTGACTTAAACTCACGCCAGGTGCATGTGCATGCATGCCCAAGATCTCAAGAGGAGAATGGAGGAGAAGGGATCGCGGTGTGGCCATCCCCTCTGGGGGGTGATTTCTCGCTTTCTCTCTCTCTCTCTCTCTCTCTCTCTCTGTCTGTCTGGCGAGCACACGCGCCCTACAGTGAAAAACCTCTCCAAACAAACAAACAAACAAAAAAATAAAACAAAACAAAACAAAACAAAAAAACACTGTGTCAAGCATTAGGGATACAAAAGACACTGTGAGTTCTGAATCTGCTCCTAAAAGCTAGGAGTCCTGTGATTAAAGAAAACACTACTAGTATCTCCCATTTAATATGTCTCAGGAAGTTCTAGGTTACATCAGAACATGGAAACGGAATGGTACTAAGCAACAATCCCACTGTTTGATTCATAGATATAAAAGGTTTAGAAATACAAATAGAAATGCTGTGAGTGGGTTGCAAAAACTTCAGTTATACCAAATGTAAGGTTAATTTTGAGATTTCTAAAATGACAAGGATGAGCTTACTGTGGAAGGTCAGAGTCAACTGCCAATCGCTTGGTATCGCATTTGTAGTGTGCGTCTTACTGTACTAGTACGTGACGCATACGTACTTTTTGTTCACACGTTAGAACAAAAATAACTGCTGACTTTTGATTTTCTATCGTGGACACCATTAGCGCCTACTGTATTTTTTCTATTAAGACAGATCTCATGGTGCCCGGATCCTTTCACCGCAGCTTTTACATAGCTGAGAGTATAGGCAAGTGACACTTCGCCTAGCTTCTGGGCGGGCCAGAACAAACACAGGCCTCTCCTGTGGCCTCTGCCTGCTGAGGCGCAATCTACCAGCACAATGTAAAACGTCATGTAACTTAAGTTTCAGTCTTCCAACAGTGCCTCTAAAACAGCTTTACAATTTTGAAACCTTACTGTCTCTAGCCAAAAGCGATCGAGGTCACTTCGTCTCTGCTGTTTGTTCAATGTAATTAGCCATCGTCCTCCCCGTTTGTTTTTCTCATCTTCCCACATAGGCTCAATACCGTCCTACAGGATTAGAAGACAACATTGTTACCTTGACTTTGAGAGATGGTCACAAGAAGCAATAAGCAACATCGTCAACTTTTACTTAATTCCCCACAGAACTGCCACTGCTAGAGTTTTTCAAAAGCATACAGGACTGAAAGCCAGAAGTATGAGATGAGGATTACAGTCCTGCCTCTGTCATTTATTAACTACCAAATCTTAGGCTTCACCGATTTGGAGGTTCTTGAACTTTTTGAGTAACAGATACCTTTAAGAAGCTATGCAAGTTCCTATATAGGAAATACATGGAGAAATTATAAAATTCCACAGTTAATAAATTCCCCACCCTCCTAATAAATTCCACTCATAAATATCTCAAAGATCCATGTTAAGAGTACCTGACAAACTCAGTCTACTTAACTATATAAAGGAGAGATTGGGTAATCAAGGAGTTCATCAAAATCAACCAGCATGTACCCACAATGTAAAGCTTTTTCTGCTATTATACTATAAATAGAGTAAAATATATTGATGCTAAAGCCCAGTAAAGCCAATTTAATTATAAAACTGAGCATCACAGTATAAACCATTCCTAGTTTGTGGCAAGATTTCTTAATAAATACCTGCACTGTCCAGTCCTATAATAAACATATGAAATCGTTAACTAGGCATACCTTAAAAAGTGAGTAGTCACAGCCAGGCATTAAATTACTAGACAACTGGATATGGTTGTACAAACTAGGTAAAAGAAAAGTATAATTAAGAACATGGAATGCAGAGTTTAGGTGCCTAAATATATAAACATTTAGGAAATAGGACAAATGAATACTTAAGTTCAGGTTTACTTACTTTTTTCTAAGGAATCAATTTCTGAAATGCCATGTTAATAATAAGTTGAGAATCAACTTTTGATGAATATACTATTTACAAGAAAACATTTGTAATGGTTTTATTCTGAAAAAGTGTATTTTGATGTTAACTCAATACATACATATATCTATATAAAAACTGAGACTAGAGGTATAAGGTTGCATTAAACTGGTGAAAAAATAGGATACTAATGTTTTGTACGTTCATAAACATACTAAAAAATAAATCAAGAGAGAAGATGAACTCCCTCAGCATCAAGACTGCATGGCAAAACAGTTGACACCATTATCCTGATAGGGATCCAAGAATAGAAACGACCTATGGGGACCAGTAGGTGGTGTGGTGGTTAAGGCGCTGAAATTCCCACATGGCCAACCCCAGTTCAAGTCCTGGACTTGGCAGCTTGCTTTCTCACTCTTCCTCTTGTTCTCTGGCAAAATTCATGTGAAAATAATAATAATAAATAAATCAACTAAGTCTTAAAAGAAAAAAAAAGAACCCATGTTTCACAAACAGGACAAATTGTTACTGGTTAGTACAATAACCACTAGAGGAGCTTTTAAAGATATACAAAGTTTCAAGTTCTACACCTTGGGATAATAAACACTTAAATATGGGGTGAACCCTGGAATCGGCAGTTCTAAAATACTGAAATGATAGAATAATACCTTAGATAACTTAGTCACTTGCCTTAAGAGGGAAGGCTAGATCATTTGCATTCCTAACATCTTACAGCAAAGTTGCTACAAAATTGGCAGAAGTAGAAATGCTTTCACTTTCTCCAGTATTAGACGACAGAAATCATGATCTTAACTAAAAATCTGTCTACAAGCCATGGGTTGAGCTATTATTCTCAGATGAGTTCTCTTGGTGTTATCTTAACTCGGTTTAGGAAATTATTTCTCCCATTTTACGGTTAGAAAGGTCCACCATGTTGCCTTGGCTAGCTTCAAACTCACTGTCTTCCCTGTCTTAGCCTCCCAAGTAGCTAAGACTATAGGCAGGTGCCACTACATCTAGCTGAGTCAGACAGAATTTTAAGAAAGAATTTGGCACCCTTGGGCATATTGTGTAGTGTAAAAAAACACAAACCTAGTTTGGGAGAGACAGTGTTAAGATGACATAAGGCTGAATTCTAATGATCACTTTTCCCAAACCACTTTATCAATGACAGCTTCCACTAGGAAACTAAAGAGGCCTAGACATTAACAGTGACTAGAGAATTAGCACCACTAATTTCATAAAATGAATGAGTAGCAACCTTCAATTCCATTCAAACTGGAAAAAAATAATACCTGTTTTTTGTTTTTTTTTCTTTGTTTGTTTTGGGCCAAAGGGTACATATGTATGCGAGAGAAACTGAGAGTGAGAAGGAAAGTGAGAAGACACCCCACCCTACCATGAGGGATGGTCACACCACAATCCCTCTCCTCCACCTTTCTCTCCTTTTGGGATTTTGGGCACACAGGCCGATGTGCTGAGCCAGGCCACAGACTGGACTGAAAAGACTAACACTTCGAAGTTTTTGGCTGCTTCTCCTTCATGGTGCTCTAAAGTGAGTTACTTCAGAAAACTAGGGCCAGCAGATGGCATAGTGATTATGTTCGGGACTCCCACGTGGCCAACCATGATTTAGGTCCCAGATCCAGTGGCTTGAAAATCATGGCAGGCATGTACATGCTCAAGATCCCAGGAGAGGAATGAAGGAGAAGGGACTGAGGTGTGGCCATCCTCCCTGGGGAGCAATGTGTCATCTTCCCTCTCATGGTCTCTGTCTCTCTCTCTCTCTGATGAATGCAAAGACCTTAAGGCAAAAATCTCTTCAAAATAAAAATAAAAGGAAAGAAAGAAAAAAGAGAATTCATAGTGAAAACTTGTAATGGCACACTGAAACAGAATCATAAGACTGTATATTGGGTCATCGGAAAAGTCATGTTGCACTTTTCTATGCAAAAATGTGCCATGACTTTTCCGACAACCCAATAACTGAATAAACAGAAAAGCATTTCACAGTTGCATACAATAAATTTGTTTAAACAAAATGAGAAAGGAAGAAGTGACTTTAGATATGTACCGAAAACTGAAGAATTCCTTCGAATCTCCAGTGTGTAAAAATCTGCAATGGAGCAATGCTGCTTATGCATAACTGAAGTGTGGAGTAATGTTCTAGCTGGAGAACAAGCTAGAAATACAGTTTTGTAAACTGCAAAAAAACAAACTATGTAAATGCAAATCTGATTTGGGAGAGAGGAACTCAAGATTAATATTTTTCCCTCTTAGTAGAATAAGGTGCCTTTTTTGTGATAAAACTAAGTTATTTAAGAATCTTGAAGGGCCAAGCAGGTGGTGTAGTGGTTAAGATGCTGGACTTCAACATGGTCAACTGTGGTTCGAGTTCTGGACCCAGTGGCTTGAAACACATGCTGGGAGCATGTGTGTGTATGCCCAAGAATCTTAAGAGGAGAATGGAGAAGAGGGGATTGCATCATGGGCATCCCTCCCCTGCCACCAGGGTGTGTGTGTGTGTGTGTGTGTGTGATTTCTCACTTTCTCTGTCTCATTGTCAAGCACATGTGCCCAACAGCAAAACTCTCTCTAAATAAATAAATAAAAAAGAATCTTGAATAAACATAATTAGAGAAGAAAAAAATAAAACACTTCCTATTTTGAAAGGCAGCAAAGCATTATAACCCTAGCTTAACCAGACAATAAGACCTAAAAATTAGCAGGTCTAAATTTTTATTATAAAAAAAAAGTCAACGCTTTCAATAAAAAGTGATCCCTGTGTAGGTGATTAGTTTCTTAAGTTCAGGTTTCTTCATTATTCTATGCCTTGCTTTATTTCAGTGATGAAACAGCATGTCTATTACAGGCCAAGTGTTGGAATAAATATTTTTGTTGGTGCTGTTTCTAAGTCAGAGGGAGTGTGTGCTATCAGAGATAATGACCGAGAGGGAGAAAGTTCCCCAGTGGAGTATGGTCTATCAGAATCTCTCCTCTTCCAGTTTTCAATACTGCTGGAACTAGGGGCATGTGTGCACAAGCACCTGGGGAGTTCAAGTCACAAGGGGCCAGGATTCGAACCACAGTCAACCATGTAGGAATCAGCTCCATCAATCACTTGGCCACAGGATCAGCCTGGCAAAAATGCTTGATTGGGCTGTTGATAATATCATGATGTATTTTTGCATAGGAAATCATAGAAAAAATGTCACAACTTTACCATATTTTTCCTAATATATACACAGATAGCTAAATACATAAACAGTTTCTGCCCTTAGGAAATACGTGTGTATTAATTTTCTGACCATAATCCACTCCTCTGTGTGAGCAGAATATACTCGGGAGGTAACATTAAAGCAGAAGAGTAACTGAGGCCAACAGGTCGCATGGTGGTTAAAGCGCTGGATTCCTACAGGCCAGTTACAGTTCAATCCCAGACCAGTGGCTTGAAAATCATGCCAGGCACCTACACGTGCATGCCCAAAATCCTGAGAGAAGAATGGGGGAGATAGAATTATGAAGTTGCCATCTGCCCTGGGAGCATTTTCTCACTCTGTCTGTCTCCTGTGAGTGCACACGCCCTATGGCAAAAACCTAAACAAAAAACCCCTAAGAGTAGCATCATTTTCATGGTTTCCAATTATCTCTCTCTACATTCTCCAAGGAAGACAATGGCCAACTGCAGTCAAATCCTGGCTTTAGCAGCTTGAAAAACTAAGCCGGATACATGTGTCCGCGTGCTAACATCCTGACAGAAAGGAGGAACGGAAGAAAAAGGACCGAGTGTGACCACGCCCCTTGGGGGGATGCTTCTCTTTCTTTCCCATACCACTCCACACATGTACATGCCCTCGTGCAGTAATTAAAAATAAAATCCTTTTAAAAGACTTTACCATTAAACATTTTATTTTGAAAACAAGGGAAAGTTTATGATCCCAACTCTTAACTGCTGGTTAAACCGGAAACAAAATCTCAGAAGCACTTCCACTATTTTGAAGTTGATCACAAAGTATAATGAAATCAATAAACTATCATCACAGGTATTGTCATTTAAACCCTGAATTTTAAATAATGCAGCCTTTGATATCTTAAAACCCCGAACAGGAATTTTCATGTATTGCACTGTAAAGAGTTTGCAGAAAGGACATCCGATGATGCTCTAAAATACCCAGTAATACTCAGACAAAAGGTATCTAGGCAACCAAAAAGGGGAACAAGTTCCAATCAGTTGTCAAAATTTCTAGGGGCCATAAGGATTCTCAAATAGAGTATCTTAGACAAGGAATAAAGAATCTTTAGACCTATAGAATGACAACATTGTAGCTTTCTAAAACTGTTGAGGTAGAATAGCAATGTAAACATTTCTGAGGAGATGGAAAACATAAAAGGCAGTGCCTTATAGATGAATGTTCATTAACTGCTCACTTCAGCATTTGTTTTACAACTCTGACTTAAAATGAAACACTACACAACGAAAAAAACAAATGGTATCCTAAAATGTTACTTACGCCCAAAAGTCTTCAACAGTATCAAACTTAGAGATCAGTCGAAGGTTTGCTTGCCAAGTTTTGCTCTTGTCATTTTTAAAAAACCAGAGTGCCCATCTAAAAATAAAAGAGTAAAAGAGTGGTAGTTCATGTCAACATTATTCACAATATCCAAAAAGTAGAAGTAAACCAAATGTCTATAAACAGATAAATAAACAAAATGCAGCATTAACATATAATGGGCTATTAGTAAGCCTTCCAGGGGAAAAAATCTGATACTTGATACAACATAAAGGCTAAGAACATAATTCTACATGAAACAAGCATTTCTGTCACAAAAATGACATAAATGTTTCCACTTATAGGAGATACCTAGTGGAGAGACAAGCAGCAGAATGGGGTTGCAAGGAGCCTGGGACATGATAAAATTGGAAGCTGGTATTAAATGGATAGTGTTAATTTTGATGCCTAAGAAAATTCTGGAGATGGGGTATACAAAATTGGGAATGTACTTAAATTACTAAATTGTACACTTAAAATTTAACGGTAGTTGCAAACAATGTTACTTTTTACGTTATTGGCAAACAATGAGTACTTTTCTCTATTACTCTCATTTAAAGAGTATGTACTTTATTCTTGCTATGTAACACTCTCTGCTACTGAGATCCACTGAAGTTCATCACTCAGGGAAATTCATAAGAATGTACCCAAAATAAGACCATTACAGAGTGCCAAGAGTGATGACAGAGAGAAAACACGCAGAGCTATGTAAGAAAAACAAAACCGGAAGCAGTTAACATAGAGGAGAAGGCAAGGAACAGGGAAGTGGAATTGTCAGAGGGACAAAAAGGTGATCGTGTGCCACATAACGATATTCAGACAGACATGGACGCACACACTACAGTGGTCCCATAAGGGCGTGCAGGCGATACAATGTGGCTTCAGTGTAAGGTTTCCGTAAGCACATACTATGAGAGTTCCCACGAGAGCATCTGACAGCACGTTACTCAGAACACACCATGACCACACGACTGTATTAGCTGAGAAGAATTGGAAGTGCTAGGAAAGAGGAAGACTATTAAATATGATTCTGTATTTACTCAAACTCATACTGGGAAAATAACAAAGGGACTGTGTAATGCTGCACGAGTATGTCCAGGTGCGAGTACATGCATGCCTGAGAAGAGAAAGGAGGCAAAAGACTGCAGTGTGGCCATCACCCTCTCCTTGGGAGGGATGCTTTCTCACTCCCCCACACCCCGTCTGTCTCTGGTGAGTGTACATGTCCTGTAACAATTATTTTTAAATGCAGCCAGCTGTTAGCATAAAGATTTACATTTAAAAATAATGGGGAAAGAGCCCCATAGAGCAGTGTTAAGGGCTGAGCATTGGAAGCAGATGCCCCATGACTGACTGCACTAGTGGCAAATCCCACATGACCAACAGCAGTCTGAATTCCGCCTCAGTGGCAAAACACACCAAGCGCATGTGTACGGGTGCCCCAAATCCTCATAGGACAGAGAACTGGAAGAAGAGAGATTGTAGCATTAATAAGACTCAGTTGGGGATGCTTTCTCACATTTGCTTAGACAGGCACATGTGCCCTCTGGCAATGCAAAAAAAATTAATATCTAAGCAAAAATGTTTTCAAAGAATGCTTTTAATTTTAGAAATTCTGGAAACAGTTTAAGTACCTACAACAAACTGTTTAAATCAGCACTTCTATAAAGATGTACAGTGAATAAATTTAAATAAATAAATAGATATATAAAAAATAAACCAGGGAACCAGCAGTTAGCGTAATGGCTATGTCGCTGGACTCCCACGTAGTCGACCGCGGTTCGTGTCCCGGGCCCGGTGGCTTAAAACTCACGCCGGGCGCGTGTGCGTGCGTGCCCAAGATCCCGAGAGGAGAATGGAGAAGGGATTGCGGCGTGACCATCCCCCCTGGGGGGTGATTTCTCGCTTTCTGTCTCTATGTCTTTCTCTGTCTGTCTGGCGAGCGCACGCACCCTACAGTGAAAATCTCTCCCCCCCCCAAAAAAAATATAAATAAATAAATAAATAAACCAGCAGTTCTCAAAGTGCGGTTTGTAGATCCCTCCAGGAGCCCAAGATCTTTTTTCCAAATAATGCTAAGAAATTATTTCAATTTTCACTGTGTTGACGTTTGTTGCATTAATGGTGAAAAGCAATGGAGAGTAAATCTGCTGGTGCCTTAGCAAGAATGAAAACAGCAGCACCAACCTGCACTGGCTGTTACTATAGCCTTCAGCATCACCAACTCGAACAGAAACCTCAGTTTCTAAGCCGCCAGAGAGAAGCAGGGCAGCAAACCTCAGTAAAATACTACGATCTGTGGGGCGGACCTAGACGGGAAGGTTCCAAGTTTGCCTCTGCAGACCTTCTTGAGTACACTGGGCTCCTGTGTGCCTGTGACCAGGGCTGGGAAGGGCTGGGTGTGCATATTACATCAAGGTCCTATCGGGGGTGTGGTCTCTCTCTCTCTCTCTTTCTCACACGCATACACACACTCATGGAAGAAATAAATAAACTTGAGAAAAAAGAATACTCTTCATGAATAAAAATTACTAATTTCATTATATTTAAATTTGTTTACATGTCTTTCCAAATCCTGCAGGAAAAATATTTCTACTATTGGGCCATCGGAAAAGTCATGACAAATTTTTCGTTTTTCTGTGCAAAAATGCATCATGACTTTTTTTTTGGGGGGGGGGGGGATTTTCGCTATAGGGCACGTGCGCTCGCCAGACAGAGAGAGAATAGAGACAGAGAGAGAGAAATCACCCCCCCAGGGGGGATGGTCATGCCGCGATCCCTTCTCCTCCATTCTCCTCTCGGGATCTTGGGCACGCACGCATATGTGCCTGGCGTGAGTTTTAAGCCACCAGGTCTGGGACGCGAACTGCGGTCGACTACTAGGGAGTCCAGCAACATAGCCATTACGCTAACTGCTGGTTCCCCATCATGAATTTTTTGATAACCCAATACTATGTAACAAAATACAACTTTGGTCTGAATTTTGAGGTGAACTAGCCACTTTTTTCACAGAACACCATTTTTATTGAAAAAATTATTAACACATGATAGTTTATTTCTTGAAAAATGAATAGAGTCAGCCTGCCAATTAAAATGCGAGCTTTCATTTGGCCAGCACCATGGAGTAGTGGTTAAGGGAGCCAGATCATTTCCCATTACTGACTATGATTTGAATCTCAGTCCCAGCAACAGCATGAAAAACACACCAGGCACATGTGCACACATATATGTCCCACATCCCAACAGGATAGAGAAATGAAGAAGGGATCATGGCATGGCCATGTCCCACTGAGGGGGTCCTTCTCCCTCTCTCCTCTCCCCCTCTCTTTCTCTCTCTGGCAGGTGCATGTGCCCTCTGGCAAATTTAAACCTTTTTTCAGAAAGTCTCCTTTTTGCAATCAAAAAAAGGAGGCCATATTTTCTTCTTACACTTCCACAGAAACAACTTACATCCACAGACAATGAAGAAGCTATGAAAATCCAGCTGACTTCTATTAAATCAGGCACTTAAAGAACTAGATTCCTCAGTTTAATTTTTTATTTCAAATAATAACTATTTTCATTTTAGAATGTTATACACGTTAACATGTGATAGACTTTTAAAATTAATATATAGTCTTAAGTTTCTTGGGTTTATTTTCACATAAAATTATACAGGCACTCCTCACTTGATGACCAAATTACATTCCAACAACTAATTCATTCAGTGAACTGGTCTGCTAAACAAGAAGCTTAAGAGAGCGTCTTATAATGTGCTGTGGAGTCATAAGGTATGTACTTTTTCAATAGACATCAGGTAATACACCACACTAGAATAACCTAATTCTATCCATACAAAAAGCATACATTAGATAAGTATCAGAAAGGAACAGTAACAGGGCACACCACAACAATACTAATAAACCTGGTGTAGTAATTTTTCTTCATTCAGAACACTATTCTAGGTGCACTACAAAGTACAAACTTATAAATGAAACATGTAGTCCTCAGTGACTGTGAATGCCCAAGAAGTGACTACTGACTGCAGGAGTAAAGAAAGACTGAGAAAGGAGATGCCGAAACCACACACTGAGGAAGGGAATACCCCACACTTGGAGAATTGTTGGCAAGTCTCAGTGGTCATTAAACAGGTAAGCTGGTAAATGAGGAGTGGCCATAAAATCTTTAAGAATGAATGTGTAATTACACTGAACATGAATGCCTTACCATGATTTATTCTAAAAACATAGTAAATAGCAATAGATCAAAATGCACATGATCAAGGCTCTACAGTACTCAATAATTATTCAGAAGTATAAAAGGGTTATGAGACCAAACATTTGAGAACTACTGATTTAAATGTAACAGGATGCAGCCATGTAAAAGATTACTATTTTAAAAAGATAACTGTGGGGCCAGCAGATGGCATAACATTACATCCCTGGGCTCCCACATGGCCAATCACAGTTCAAGTCCCAGACCCAGTAGCTTGAAAATTATGCCAGGCATATGTATGTGTACATGTACCCAAGGTCCAGGGAGAAGAATGAAGGAGAAGGGATTACAGCATGATCACCCCCCTGGGGGATGATCTCTCACTTTCCCTCTCACTCACTCACTCTCTCTGGCAAACATATGTACCCTAAGGCAAAAAAAAAAAAAAAAAAAAAAGAAAAAAAAAAAAACCCACACAACTAAAAATAATAAAAATTATGTGGTCAAGTTTTCCTAAAACTGACAAGAAACCCAGAAGCCATAGAACACAGTGGTATCTGCCTACGTGAAAATTAAAATCCTCTAGAAAATGACTGAGCCACAGTGTACAGCAGATGTTGTAGGAAGGTAATCCCAACGTGATGCTGAAGTTCCATGGGAGGCCCAGATTCAGATCCTGGGTCAACTGGAACATGACAGACTTATCTGCACGTGCCCATGATCTGGGCTGGTTGGGAGGCTGGGAGGAGGATCATGTATGGCAAGACCCTGTGTAGGGTACCGACCTGTCTGTCTGTCTGTCCCTTTCTCTCATAAAAGAAATAAATAAGCTTTTTAAAATCTATAAATAACACATTCTACAGAAAGTGTTAAAACACGAATGACTTGAATAATCAATTTCTACCTAACATTCCCAACATCCACTGCCTCAGATAAGTTAGTAGCTCTAATGCACAGTACTTCAAAATATACTTTAAAGATTATTCAAAAGAAAAAACAGAGTCAGCTCATAGCCTGGATGCCACATGGCCAACCAAGCAAGTAGTACACCTGGCATCCTGAAAAATCACAATGTACGTGCTGTGTACACGTGCCCAGAATCCTGAAAGGAAAGAGAGGTGGAGAAGAGAATGCAGAGTGCCATGCCCCAGGGGGGTTGCTTTTTTGCTTTCTCTCTCTCACTCTCTCTCTACAGCGAAAGCACAAAATCTCTGGCAAATTAAAAAAAGAAAAAACTGAACAAAGAACTAAACAGACTATATAAATAAAACCACAAATGACCAATATAGCATGAAAATGTTTGAAACTACAATGAGAGAAATGTGAATTAAAAACAGTAAGACAGTTTTCGCAAATCAGACTAGAATCAAACAGATAACTATTTAAAAGATACATATCAGTTGACAAGGATAAGAAACTAAAAACCCATGAACTATTAAGAGTCTACGCTAATAAGGAGAATAATTTGGTGGTTTCAGCAAAGGCTGTTAAAGGGCAGTCTTTTTTTTTTAATTTTTTAACAATTATTTATTTAATTTTATTTATTCACTCATTTATTTCAATTTGACCAGCGAGAGACACAGAAGAGGAAAGAGAGAGGGAAAGTGAGAGAGGAAGCCACCCGGTCCGGTACTCGAACCATGGTCGGCCATGTGGGACTGTCCAGCACCTTAACCACCACGCCACCTGCTGGTCCCAAAGGGTAGTCTTTGACATAGAAAATATCAAGACTTAGCCTATACTACCACAAAGTATAAATACAGGTAACGATATAATTGCAGAACTCTATAAATAGAAACAAAATACCCATTAATGTAAGTCTGATAAAATATATGACTGTCCAGTCACATAACAGAAGGCAGTAACAATGAGGCAAAATCTGCAAACATAACAAAAAGTCAATAGTATGGTCATTTGTATAAAATAGCATAAATATGCCCAGCTCTGGAGAAAGACAGTCAAATTTATTATCAACTACTCTGGGGAGTGGAGAAAAGTAAACTGGGAAGAGGTTTGTTTTTTTTTTTGGAGAGGTTTTTTTCTATAGGACGCGTGCACTCGCCAGACAGACAGAGACAGAGAGATAGAAAGCGAGACATCACCCCCCGGGGGGGCCGGCCACATCGCAATCCCTTCTCCTCCATTTTCCTCTCGGGATCTTGGGCACACACGCACACGCGCCCGGCGTGAGTTTAAGCCACTGGGTTCGGGACTCGAACGGCAGTCGACTACGTGGGAGTCCAGCGACATAGCCATTACGCTAACTGCTGGTCCCGGAAGAGGATATTTGAGAAAGCAGGAAACTGTAAGTTTATGCACTTATATGATTAATCTTTCTTAACAATTACCATGGGTTCTTTTTTTAAGAAAACATATTAGTCTGCAGCACTTATGAACAGTTAATAATGAGAACACAGCTAAACTTAAAACCAAAAGCATCTTATAATATTTCTCCAAATGTAGGGGTCGGCAGGTGGCATGGTGGTTAAAGGTGCTAGACTCCCACATGAGTAACCGTGGTTCAAGTCCTGGTGGATTTCTCTCTCTCTCTCTCTCTGATCAAACTAGAAAATAATAAATTTAAAATAAGATAATCTATATATATATATATCTATCTTGGGGCTAGCAGTTGCCATAATGGCTATGTTGCTGGACTCCCATGTAGTCAACCACAGTTCGAGTCCCAGACCCAGTGGCTTAAACTCACGCCGGGTGCGTGTGCGTGCGTGCCCAAGATCCCGAGAGGAGAATGGAGGAGAAGGGATTGCAGCATGGCCTCCCCCCCTGGGGGTGATTTCTTGCTTTCTGTCTCTCTGTCTCTCTCTGTCTTTCTGGCGAGTGTACATGCCCTGTAGCAAAAATCTCTTTAAAAATATATATTTCTCTAAATGTTACTTATTTTACACAAAAAGTAGAATTTATAGAGAAATTGACAACTCCAGAGGCTTCATTTTAGACTTAATCAGTGTACCTACAAAGATACCTTCGGGCCAGTAGATGGCGGGGTGGTTGGGGACACTGGAGTCCTACATGGCTGACCTCCAGTTCCAGTCCCAGACCTGACAGACCTGACGGCTTTTTTTCTTGTTTTCTCTTTCTTTTTTTTTCTCTCTCTCTGTCTTGCTCTCTTTCAAATAAAGTAAAATAAAATCATTATTTAAAAAATAGAGAGTTAAAAAAGACACTTTTCAGGAATCTCTTCTCAGATTTTGTCCAAGTTATGAGGAATATACCGTTTAATTACTTCTCCCCACAATAATAGCAATACCAAGAAACTATGCTCTCAGACAGCTAGAAGATTAAACCAATGAAAACATGGAAAAAAATACTTAGAGTTCTAGTGCTACTGTCAGGCTGAAGTATATGAAGTTACCACCAACCAGTCTTTCAACTTAATACATTTGGATCCCTGCTTTCCTGAGGAAGGATTTTACCCTCTATGGACAACCTGACCTTTGATGTCCCAGTACACGGCAATCCTCATTTGTCCTGGGCCAGCCCTGGTGCATAGTGGTTAAAGAAGCTGGATCCCACATGGCCAACGGAGGTTTGAATCTGGCTCTGGTGGCTTGAAGAATATACATGTCTGGGGCCAGCAAGTGGCGTGGTGGATAAGGGTGCTGGATTCCCACATGGTCGACCACGGTTCGAGTCTCAGACCTGGTGGCTTGCTTTCTCACTTTCCCTCTCTCACTCTCTCTCTGTGTCTTTCTGGTCAAATTAAAATAAATGAATGAATGAATGAATAAAATAAAATAAAATAAATAATTCTTAAAAAAAAAGAAAAAAAAGTCATGTTCATGTGTCCAAGGGTCTCAACAAGAGAGCAAAATGGAAAAGGGATTGCAAAGTGACCATACTCATTTATAGGGTACTGTTTTCCTCTTTCTGTCTTCCTGTACCTCTCTGGCAAGTGCATGGGCCTATCCTCTGACAATTTAAAAAACCTAGCTTGTTCCTCATTGGATGATATACTGAACCACATCATCTCCTGTAAGAAAATTCAAACATGTTTTAGACTGTTATGTCAAAGGTCTACCATAAATGAAGGAAAGGTTAAAAAAAAAAAAATACTGGGACCAGCAGTTGGTGTAATGGCTATGTCGCTGGACTCCCACATAGCTGACCGTGATTCGAGTCCTGGACCTGGTAGCTTAAACTCACGCTGGGCAAGATCCTGAGAAGAGAATGGAGGAGACTGCGGTGTGGCCATCCCCCTGGGAGGTGATTTCTCGCTTTCTGTCTCTCTCTCTCTCGCTCTCTGTCTTTCTGGTGAGGCGCCCTATAGCAAAAACCTCTTAAAAAAAATACTAAGGCCATAAAAGAAGAACATTTTTTAATAAATAAAATTAAATTATTGGATTGTTGGAAAAGTCATGATATATTTTTGCACAGAAAAAAATACATAATTACTTTTCTGACAATGCAATATAAACAAGCTTGTGGGTTCTCTCAAGTAGACAGAGTAAAAGATTTCTACCCTGAGGCCAGGCAGTAGCATAGTGCTTAAGGTGGCTGGATCACACATGGCCAACTACCCAGTTCGAGTTCCAGACGTGAAGAACCTTCCAGGAGCATAAGCATGAATGCCCAAATCCCAAGAGAACAGGGAAGGGACTGTGGCACAGCCATCGCCTCTGCGAAGTGCTGTCTCACTTTCTCTCTCCTCTCTCCAGTCAGTAGTCTTAGCAAAATAAAAGGGGGGAAAAATATCAGCCCTACAACTATCAATAAATAAATTAAAAAATAAAAAGAAAAAGATGAAAAGAACTGAAATACTTTAAGTCCCTTCAAGCTAATTCCAATTTTCATCCCTTCAGATTTGTACAATGTTTCTGAGGTACCACTTTTTTCCTACCATCAATTTCCAGTGGATTCAATTAATTTTCATCATATAACCCAGAAAAACTACTAGTGAAAATATAAATATACCAGGAACTGCCTTCCACATTATGAACTATAAAAAGAACTTAGCTCGGCCAGGCCCAGCCGAAGCGGCACAGGCCGATGGTGCTGCTCACACATGGGAAAGCATGGGGTTTGCGCCAGGAGTGCCCGCACGTGTGCCCTGACCGTGGCTAGCTGCAAAGGCTGGGGGAGCAGATCACTGCAGGCTGTCGGGGGGACTCTGTCTCTCTCTCATAAAAGGAAGAAATTTTTCAAGCGTGAACTCACCTTAATCTCTCCCTTTTCCCCTTCTACCTTGTCTGTCTCCTAAATACAAACCATGCTATCTCTAGACTCCACATCCCTCCACTCTGATACCGGGTACTGCTCTGCACATTCCTGGATAATCAACCTGCTAACTCTTCTAACTGCCTCAGTGCCTCTTCTCCATCCTCTATATGGTTCTAAAAAATGTCAGCAAGGACTTTTTTAAATTGTTCAATCCAATGTATATTTTGAGACCTTGCTTTATTTGACTTTTCTGACACACATGCTACTGACCACGCTATCGTTAGAACACACCATTTTCTTGGTTTCTATGACTACTATGCTGTCCTACTTTATATGGTCTCTATCCATCACAGGCATTCTTCTTCAACAGATACCCCTTTAAATCCTGCTATTCCAGTCATCTATCCCAAGTTCATTTCTCCTTAAGGAACTAATTTACTGGACCAGCCTTGTAGCCTAGTGGTTAAGGGAGCCAGATCCCACATGGCCAACTGTGGTTTGACTCTCGCCCCCAGAGTTCTGAAAAAGCACACTGGGTACAAGCATGTGTGCCCAAAGCCCCCTCAAAAAAACCGAAAGAAGTGAAGAAGGAACTGCAATGTGACCACACCATAGCCCCACTGAGGGTGCTTTCTCCCTCTCCCTATCTGTCTGTCTCTGGAGATCACAGATGGCCTCTGGCAATTAAAAATGAGAGAGAGAGAGAGAGAGAATTAATTTACTACTGTGGTTTCAATTACCACCAATACTGATGGAGTTCAAATAAACCTCTTACCTAGTTCTTTCAGAGCTTAAGACTTACATATAAAATTGCTTATGGGACCAGATAGTGGCATAGCACTAACACAACTAGACCCACATGAGAAAGGTCCTAGGTTCACATCCCAGAACCTCACTGAGCACATGCACCCTTAATCAAAGTTTGTTGGGGGTGCCTATCTCTATCTGTTAGATAAATAAACAAACTTTAAAATAATAATAAATTTACCCAAAAAAAATAAATAAATAAAACCAGTTTGCTAGTCATGAGTTATTCAACTAAAAATGGAACCCTCCATCTTAGCACAATTAAAACTAGTCTCATTTAACTTGCCCCTTCAAATCTGCCCTGTTCACTATTGACCTCGTTGCCTAGAAAACCTAGGTATAACAGAAAGCTTACCTGTTCTGTAGAGGATGTTTAATATAGTGTTCTGGGTTAGCAACCTCCTGATTAGATTCTGTTTTCTCCTCTTCTGTAGGTGGGGGATTAGGGGTAGGGGTGGTTTCCTGGCAGAAAATAATATAAAACATTATTTTAAAATTAACATTACCTATGATAGCAATACTCTTAAAGTGGAATCAATATGTTGATAATCTTTTTAAGGAGAAGGAATTAGAGGTCATCTCATAAAATAGACCATAGATAAATCTCTAAGAAGCAGAGTCTCCAATCTAGTATTCTTAATTAAGAACAAAAATTTTTAACATTTAAAAATAGTTGTATACCCACATGGTTATACACAGTTATACTCCCACTTGTATTTTTTTAATATCAGGAAGATTGTCATAGTCCATGCGACAGAGTA
>NW_006159834.1:1455349-1462785 GCF_000334495.1 Tupaia belangeri chinensis | reverse complement strand
GTCAGCCATTTTCCTGAACATACAAACATGTTACAGTGCTTTGTGTAGTACTGCTGGGGGTGAGGGGGCAGAAACACTTACTTCAGACTAATACTAAAGCTCTGTAAAGTGACTGAGCCTGTGAGAAACAGGTCTGTGCCTCATATCCTACAGTTATCCTGCAAGTTCCACAACCTGACATTTTCAATAGGCTCTAACAAAGCAGGTGGACACTGGCTTGAACCTAACTCTTTTAGGCTAAGCATAATTAATACTGTCACGTTAAAACAGCAGAAAGAAAAGAAGTCTGGTAATAAGTTTTGTTTTTGTTTGTTTTTGTTTTTTTGGAGAGGTGTTTGCTATAGGGCACGTGTGCTCGCCAGAAAGAGACAGAGAGATAGAAAGCGAGAAATCACCTCCTGGGGGTTTGGCCATGCTGCAATCCCTTCTCCTCCATTCTCCTCTCAGGATCTTGGGCACGCACGCATGCACATGCACCCGGCATGAGTTTAAGCCACCGGGTCCAGGACTCGAAACGCGGTTGACTATATGGGAGTTCAGCAACACAGCCATTATGCTAACTGCTGATCCCATAAGTTTTTTTTTTAAAGAGAGATTTTTGCTACAGGGCACATGTGCTGCGGGAGAAACAGAGACAGAGAGACAGAAAGCGAGTAATAATCCCCCAGAAGGGACGGTCAATCCACACTCTATTCTCTCAGAATCTTGAACGCACACGTGAGTCTTAAGTCACAAGGTCCAGGAACTGAACCAGTCAACCACATGGAAGTTCAGCAATGCAACTACTAGGCCATCTACTGGTCCTCAGTCTGGTAGTAACTAAGACAGGTCGTCTACCACATTCCTCCGTGCAATCAGTCCTTTACCCTCTTTTAAGTAGATATCAACAAAACAGCCAAGGAAAGGTACCAATGATGAAACAAAAGCTGACTTTAAAAAATTAGAGGACAAGCAGGTGGCGCAGAGGTTAAGGTGCTGGATCCTGCACAGCCAACTGCACAGTTTGAATCACGAACCTGGTAGCTTGAAAAACAAACCGGGTATGTGTGCCCCCCACACCCTGAGAGAATGGAGAAGGGATTGGAGGGTGGCCATGCCCCCTGGAGGATCGTGTTTCACTTTCTTTCTGTCTGTATCTCTGCATCGCTCCAACTAGCACACATGCCCTTTAGCAAACTACCAAAAAAAGAAGGCAGTACAAGTATGTGGTTATCAGATATACATCAAACCAGCAAAACAAGGTCAGAAATGTATGTTAACAATATATAAGTCAGATATGTAAGATCTAAAGACAGTGATAAGTACTAATTTTAAAGAACACATGTTTTTCTGGGCCGGCGAGTGGCATGGTGGTCAAGGGCACTGGACTCCCACATGGCTGACCCCAGTTCTCATCCCGGACCTGGAGGCTTGCTTTCTCACTTTCCCTCTCTCTCACTCTGTCCCTTGATGGATAGATGGATAGATGGATGGACAGATAATAAATAAAGTTGAATAAAGTAATTCTTATAAAAAAATACATTTTTTCTTATCAAGATGAACTCACTCAGAGCAGAGTTGTATCTTGATTTTCTTTACAAGTTTTTGTATTTCTATTACAAAGTATTGCCAATAATGGTAGTGCTTAACCCAATATGGACATAATAGTTTGATTACTTAACATTAAAATAATATTTTCTATGTTGATTTCTATGTAACAGTAGTCGATGCCTTAAAATAACCAGACATTTTTAGCAGCATTTTTTCATTGGTCAATTTGAAGTCTTTAAACAGATGAGAATTATTGAATAACTTTTCCTACCCTATTTGCAGAAAATTAGTAATACTCTCCAGACAGACACTGGAAGTCGCAATGCACAGAAATTGACAAGGCAAGCAGGCCGTGGGGGACACGGTACCAGACAAAGATGACTTGAGAGAAGTGAGTCCCAAAGATCTGTGTACAAAATCCCTCATAGATCCCTGGCTGACTCCTAAACTGGCATGTTTAGAGTGCAACTCTGGGTGGTCTAGAAGAGAACATCTGAGCCAAAACTTCAGAGGCTGCACAGTATTATATTAGGTAAGCTAAGTCTAGATCCCGTCACAGTGGGTAAGTAAAAACTCTCAGCTTTCCAATCAAATCAAAGAAAGCCCAGAATAAGGATCATACCGGTAGGAGTAGGGCAGAACTGAAATACAACTGTCTAACTGATCCTAAAATCAAGCCTAGAAAGAAGGTAATCTACTTTTAAATTAACTGCCTCTAAGACCCAAACTCTACACTCATTAAAGAAAAATAACATACCCCATGCCTCTATAAATATGCATGTAGCAAACAACTAAATATCACTAGTCATATAAAAGACTTTTTTTTTTTTTTAATGACTAATGACCAGGAGAGCTGGCAGCATGGTGGCTGGGGCAGCTGGATCCCATATGGCTGACTGTGCAGTTCAAGTCCCAGTCCTGGAGGCTTGGAAAACATGCCAGTTGCCTGTGTTCCCAGAATCCCCAAAGGGGAAATGGAGGAAAAGGGATTGCAATGTGACCATCCCCCAGGAGTAAATATCCCCTCTCATTCTGGCAAATACATACATTCTATAGCAAATAAAAGTGACTCAGGATAAAGTGATGGAATTATCCATGGAAGGACACCCAAAAAGGACCCAGAGTTAGCAAACAAAGATTTAGTAACTATGATTACTATGATAAAACAGAAGATGGGAAAAAGGGATGAAAATATTGAGTACTTGAAAAGAAAATTGGAAATATATTATTTAAAAGAATAGAATATATACTCTGGAACTATCAACTCCAATATATAAAATTAAACTCATTGAGTGGGCCAGCAGGTGGCATGGTGTTTGAGATTTCCACATGACTGACCACAGTTTGAGTCAGGACCTGGTGGCTTGATTTCTCACCTTCCCTCTCTCTCTCTCTGGTCATAATAAAAACTAGATAATAATAACACATAGAATTAATTTTAAAATATTTTTAAAAACTGAAAAAAAAAATAACTCATTGAGTAACAATTGACGGAACTAAGAATATACAAATAGTGAATTCAATGACAGGTCAAAAGAAAATATTCAAAATAAAAGGAAAACAGATTTTAAGAAACATGTGGAACATGATTAAGTTTCAAGGATAAGATGAGAAAGAATGGAACAGAAGCAATACATAACAAATAGACCAAACATGACCAAATCTGATTTAAAAAAAGAGAGAGAGAAAGATTCAAGTAGTTCATGCATCTCCAAGCAGAATCAATATAAACAAAACTAAACCTGGGCAATTCAGAATCAAACTTCTGACCCAAAGATGAAGAAGCAATATTAAACTAACTCTCTCTCTCTCTCTCTTTCTCTCTCTCTCTCTCCATAGGAACAAGAACAATTAACTCCTCAACAGAAACTATGAAAACCACGGAGCCAGCGGGTGGCATGGTGGTTAAGGGCAATAGACTACCACGCACTCAACCACAGTTCAAGTCCTGGACCTGGCAGCTTGCTTTCTCACTTTCCATCTCTCTTTATCTCTCACTCTGTCCCTCTCTGCTCAAATTAAAATATATAATAAAATAAAGTTATATGACAAAAATTTGGGGAGAGGTTTCTGCTATAGCTTGTGTGTGCTCTCCAGAAAAGACGGAGAGAGACAGAGACAGAAAGCGAGAAATCACCACCATCACCACCCCGGCGGGGGAGTGGGGTTCTCACTTTCCATCTCTCTTTATCTCTCACTCTGTCCCTCTCTGCTCAAATTAAAATATATAATAAAATAAAGTTATATGACAAAAATTTGGGGAGAGGTTTCTGCTATAGCTTGTGTGTGCTCTCCAGAAAAGACGGAGAGAGACAGAGACAGAAAGCGAGAAATCACCACCACCACCACCCCGGCGGGGGAGTGGGGTGGCCACGCCACAATCCGTTCTCCACTCTCCTTTCAGGATCTTAGGCATGCACGCGAACGTGCCCAGCATGATTTTAAGACAGCAGATCCAGGACCCAAACTGTGGTCGACTACATGGGAGGCCAGCAACATAGCCATTACGCCAACTGCTGGTCCTAAATGAAATGAAATTAAAAAATTCTTTTTTTTTTTTTTGAAGAAGTTTTTGCTATAGGGTGTGTGCGCTCACCAGAAAGACAGAGACAGAAAGCAGGAAACTGAAAGACAGAGAGAGAAAAAAAGTGAGAAATCATCCCCCAGTGAGGATGACCATGCCGCAATCCCTTCTCCATTCTCCTCTCAGGATCTTGGGAATGCACACGCATGCACCCAGCGTGAGTTTAAGCCACTGGGTCCAGGACTTGAGCCGCAGTTCTACTACATGGGAGTCTAGCAACATAGCCATTACACCAACTGCTGGTCCTAAATGAAATAATACTTAACTTAAAAAAAAAAAAAAAAGAAACTATGAAAACCATAAGATTAAATAGAGTGACATCTCAATGCTCAAAAAAAACCTTTTTATCTCACAATTTGATGATTATAGAAAATAGTCTTCAAAAGCAAATGTCTCAGGCAGACAAGCCAACACACACACCCACACTGAATCCCAAGATAAATATCATGGAAATTCTGAAAGACAAAGATCCTACATGGGACCGTAAAGGTGTAAAAATGAATGACAAGTGCTAGAAAAACTCAATGTGTGTAAAGATATAAAAGACTATTAACACTCTAGGGCAGGGGCCGGGAGATGACATGAATAGGACAAGGCTCTAGACTCTCACATAGTTGACTGCAGTTCAAGTCCCAGACCTGGTGGCTTGCTTTCTCACTTTCCCTTTCTGTCTTTCTCTCTCTCTGTCTCTGATCATATTTAAAATAATAATAAAGTAAATTATCTAAAACACACACACACAGAGTTTAGGGCCAGCCCCACAGCCTACTGGTTAATGGAGCCAGATTCTACATAGCTAACCACTGTTGGAATCCCAGTCCCAAAGGCTTGAAAAAACACACCAGGCATGTGTGTCTATGCTCAAAGTCCTGAAAGGATGAGGAAATGGAGAAAGGATTGTGGCCCAACTATACCACACTATGGGGTGCTCTCTCCCTCTCCTTATCTCTGGTGAGTGCACATGATCTCGGGCAATCCTGAAGACGTGAAGCCAAAGGGACTGCGGTACGGCCATTCCTGCCAGGAAGGGTGCGTTCTCACTTACCCTCTGACTCTGACAAGGATGAGTCCTCTAACTAACCAAACAAATAAATCTCGCACGCCCTATAGCAAAAATCTCTCTAAAATAATAGTTCTGGACTTTTTTTGAACTAAAAAATAGGTACGCATTTTCAAATATGTGTGGATTTATGAGTCAATAAGCACAATAACTGTGGGGCCAGCTCCATACCCTAGTGGTTAAGGGAGTGGATCTCACATGGCTGACCGCAGCTTGAGTCCTGGCCCTGGCAGCTTAAAACCCATGCTAGGCTCCTGTGCATTCATGCCAAAGATCCCAACAGGATTGGAGAAATGGAGAGCAGGAACTGAAACATTGCCTCACCTGGTGGGGGGGCACTTCTCCTCCTCCCTTGTTTGCCAAGATGCACACACTCATTACAAATAAATAATCACAGTAATTTAAAAACATTTTTAAAAAGGATTATTTAATTTTTATTTATCCATTCATTCATTTTAATTTGACCAGAGAGAGAGAGAGAGAGAGAGAGAAAGTGAGAAAGCAAGCCACCAGGTCTGGGACTTGAACCGTAGGTGGTCATGTGGGAGTGTGCAGCACCTTAACCACCATGCCACCTGCTGGCCTCATAATTTAAAATCTTTTACTCTTCACCTTTATTAAATGTATTAGGTCATTTTTTAAAATGCTTTGAAATAGCATAAAAAGGGTTTATCAGCCACAATGGTCTTTTCAATATTTAAAACCTCCCCCCAAAGTTTATCTATTTTATTTCTTCAATGAGAAAAGGAAAAAGAGAGAGAGAGAGAAACCCCCAACAGGGTGCTCAGACCACCCCCATCCCACGCCTCAGTCAGTCAGATTACAGGCAGGAGTGCTGGGCAGACCAGGAAGAACCTGGGACACAGAAAACATGGATGTGTGGAATCAGACACAGTGTGGTCGCAGCATCAGTGTTCCACTGCCACTCCCTGGGGCTGGCCTGAAACCTTTTAACTTAGGCATGTGTGTCTATCCACAATTCTCTTTTAGTCTTTATTTATTTATTTTTTTAAGTTTATGTCTTCCAGGACGGAAGACAACACAATCAAAAGGGTCTAAACACCAGGATATACCCCAGCCTTCATCTGGCCCCTGATCATCAGCAATAATGTGCCTGGTACACTCACAGAGGACTCCAGACCTGAACCAGAGTCACCCCCATGTGGAATGCCTCGCAGAGCTCTGCATTTCACGACTCTACCACCATCTGGTCCCTCTTTTTTTTTTTAGACTCCTGAGTTACTACTTAGTTTAACAAATGTTTCCATGTTCTAACTTTTATTTTACACTTATTTATTCATTTGTCTATTATTTAGTTGTGATTTTCAAGCCACCGGGTCCAAGATTCAAACCACAGTCGGCAATGTGAGAATCCAGCATCTAAACCAACACCTCCTGGACCCTAGTGTTCTAATTTTTTAAATTTACATGAATTTTTTAAACATTCTTAAATGGTTGTATTATTAATATGCAGCGGTCTCCAAGTAAAAACACATCATACTCAAACGCTCCACCAAATTCATTCATGTGGCATGGACCAAACCTAACACTAGGACTTACAAACTACTTCTTGGTGAAAATATATTTATCAGTTGATCGCAGCCTCTAAAGCAGTCAGCATGGTAATGAATCACAGTGCTAGAAGCCCCATGCAACCTGGATTCAGACCCCGTCTGGTTGACCTGATGCCAATATTCTGAGGAACTGAGGCCTGGAGGACAAGGATCACAGCGTGACTAAATCTCTCAAGGATGCTTTTCTTTCTCTCAATCTCTATCATTAATTAAAAAATATAAAAAAAAAAAAAAAAAAAAAAAAAACAGGGGCCAGCAGGTGGCATAATGGTTAAAGCACTGGACTCCCAAATGGCTGATCGCAGTTCAAGTCCCAGACCCAACGGCTTGAAACTCATGCTGGGTTTGTGTCCATGATTGCCCCAAATCCCAAGAGAATGGAGGAGAGGGGATTGCAGTGTGGCCATCCCTCCAGGGGGTGGTTTCTCACTTCTTCTCTGTCTCCAGTGAGCACACATGCCCTACAACAAAAATCTCTCCAAAAATTATTAAGTAATTAAAAAATAAAAGAGCCAGCTAATGGTGTGGTGGTTATGGCCGCTAGATCCCACATAGCCAACTTTGCTGGTTCAGGTGCCAGACCCAGTGACTTGAAAAATAGGCCAGGCACATGTGTGTGCATGCCCAAATTCTCAAGTGGAGAATGGAGGAGAAAGGGATTGTGGGCTTATATCTGGATTTAGCATGA
>NW_006159834.1:1435214-1455324 GCF_000334495.1 Tupaia belangeri chinensis | reverse complement strand
TCTACGTGATACTTATACCATAACTTCGCAAAAATTCTCCCTTAAAAATCCCTTAGAATAGTACAGACCAGTAGATGACATAATGCTTATGTTGCTGGACTCCCACGTAGTTAACCATGGTTTGAGTCACAGACCTGGCAGCTTAAAACTCACACTGGGTGCCTGTGTGTACGTGCCCAAAATCCTAAGAGGAGAAGGGATTGCAGCGTGGTGTTGTCTCCTGAGGGGTGACTTACTGTTTTCTGTCTCTGTTGCTCTGGCAAGTGCATGTGCTGTATAACAAAAACCTTTCTTTAAAAAAAAAAAAAAAATCCATACTAGGCCATTTTAAATGGGATACAAAAACTGCTCCAGTCAGATACTTGTTAGTTCAAATACTTTTTAGTTATGTAAGATGGGCAAGTAAAGGAAACATGGTCACATTGACCTGTATGCGAACTAAAAAAGTTCTTCTATTTTAAGAGATACAAACTTTTTTTCAAAAGGTTTTCTGTAACAGTAAAACATTTACATTCCATTTAAAAACCTTTACTGCAAAGATCCACGTCTCTTACTCTACACTTTCTGGTGGTGGGGAGGGTGTCTCCCAGTGAGCAAATTCCACTGAAAATTACATCTTAAAGTGGCCATGTTTTGGGGCCAGTGGGTAGTGTGGTGGTTAAGGCGCTAGAATTCCCACACATGGCTGACCAAGGTTCAAGTCCCATACACCTAGTGCCTTGCTTTTTCTCTTTCTCCAGCAAAACTAGTGAGAAAACAAACAAAGGTACATACATAAAAATTTAAAGTGGCCATATTTTATCAATATTTCTAGGTTTAAAAACTACCTGAACAGGGGCTGGCAGATGGCGTGGTAGTTAAGGGCGCTAGACTCCCACATGGCTGACTGTGGTTCCAGTCCTGGACCTGACAGCTTGCTTTCTCTCTCTCGCTCTGCTCTCACTTTCCTTCTCTGGCAAGTATGTATGTATTATGTATGTATGAACAAACAAACAAACAAGCACCCTGGACAAAAAAGGTAACGGCAATGACTTACTAGATTATGGCTACTCTCAAAAATCACCACACATATTTTTAATCTAGAAGTCATCCAGTCCTTGACAGGCCACTGAGCAGCACGTTTCAGGCGGGCAGGATGGGGAGCAGGAGCAAAGCTTGTGTTTATCTAGAAGACAGTAACCAGTGTGCCAAGGGAGGGTTCATGAAACCAAAGACAGCTAGCGTGCGAGCCGGGGCAGATTGTGAAAGGCCTCAAAGGTCAGGCTAAAAGCGTACCTTTCATCCTCTGGGCAACGAAAGCCTGGGCATGGCAGAGCGATGAAGTACAGACGGCAAGGGAGGGAACAGGAAAAGACAACCAGTTTAAGTGCAGTGTTAAACCTGGTTTTAGATTTGCTGAGTTTACGAGATTCAAATATAACTGTTCGGTATGAGAATTAATTTAGCAGGCCCACCGCAGCTCAGTAACCTGCCCCAGTAACAGAATCAAGTTGAGGTAGGAAAGATAAAAATGGGAAAGCACAGGCCAAGTCCAATCATTAGCAGCAGACTCTCAGGTAGCTTTTTTCTACATTTGGCAAAATTAGCACACATTATCAAGAATAAGATCAACCTTCATAATATCAACCTTACAGGACAACCCGATATGAAAAAGATAAGTATTTCCCAGATCTAGCATCATTTCTGTATTTTTATCTAACAAATCTGACTACAGTTTAGATTTTTCTCACCACGATTAAATCTGTACTGCTTAAATTCTAAAACCGATGTCCTTTCCCATGGTTTTGAGCATTTAAGATTTTCCACCAACACTGGATCCAAACACACATATAAGCCATCTCTTCTAGAAATAATGACAAGTTTTCCCACTTGAGACACTCAATGGTACTCTCTCCATTCCCTTCATTCAACAAACTATTTACTCCTTAGAACTCCTAGGAATTTGTTTCCAGGCTAAAAGATACAATCTAACCCTTGGACTGAAGTATGTAAAAACCAATGGTTTGCCTAGAACTGACAACAATTCGAAGCAGTAACTCTAAAATCTAGTTCAGGAAGCTGGCTCCCCAGTACAGGCCACAGTAATGCACAGTGCAAGAGAAACCAGATCCGCTGGCACGCCCACAGTTTGAAACCCCAGCCCAGTCAGCCTGAAGCTGCCCGACATGCACCCAGTGCCCTCGACTTGAGAAGCTGGCTCCCCAGTACAGGCCACAGTAATGCACAGTGCAAGAGAAACCAGATCCGCTGGCACGCCCAGTTTGAAACCCCAGCCCAGTCAACCTGAAGCTGCCCGACATGCACCCAGTGCCATCGACTTGATGCTCTGGAGGGCTGGAGGAGGGGGATCTCAGCATGACCAGACCCTGTGGAAGACGCTCACATCTTCCCATCTCTCATGTGGATACACACGATATATCATAAATAAAATTCAAATTTTAAAAAAGGAGTGGTGTAGCTCAAAGACTACTGTTGGCCCATAAACTGGTTGTGGCCTATAGCGATGTTAAGTACAGAAATGGAAAATACTCATTCAGGAAATTTTATACCAACTTAGCAGTACTTTTGTATCTGCTGAAGTGAAAAAAATCACGCTTACATTCTGTATGCATTTGTTTAATCTTGCATTTATCATTCTACAAAAGTACTAGATTAGAAATTGTTTTAAATACAAAAATGGGTTCTCACCAGTCTGAGATGCATTGGTTTACATTATGTGCCCTAGAGCCATGTTACCGGGGTTGGAATCCCAGTTCTGCCATTCACAGCTGTCTAATTTTGAGCAATAACCTCCCAGGGCTTCAGTGCCCGCATCTTAAAATAGGCGCTGTAGAGTGTATCTCATAGGATTACTGTAGGAATTAAATGAATACATGAAAAACATTCCAACTATCTGGTACGATTAACATTACTTTTTGGGATCAGCAGGTGGCATGGTGGTTAAGGTTCTGACTCCCGCGTGGCTGATAAGGTTCAAGTCCCGGATCTGGTGGCTTGCTTTCTCACTCTCCCTCCCTCTCTGTCTCTCTCTGGTAAAAATGAATAGTAATAAATAAAATTAAATAAATTAAATTTTTTTTAAATTACTTTAAAAAAAAAGTAGCCCAGAGTTGTATTGTACAGTTGCTTAGCTTCCCATTCTGCAAATAGGAATACGCTGTATGGGTGCGCAGACATAGGCAGGGTATGCTACTGATTTGTTTTGGAAAGAAGAAAGTTTCTCTATGTATATCCTTTATTCCTTAAACTATTTCTGTCTGATGTTTCCAGGTATAAAGTAGAGGGAATCATCTCTTCTCCTCAGAATAACAGTGACATATGACAATAAAGTCATTTTAAAGTAAGATTCAAATGAGAAAGCCTATTTCATCTACTTCTAAACAAGTACCCTATTTCTCCTTCTCTGTACTAAAGGCATCATACTTTTTTGGCCTTATTCTCTATATTGTTGGCCTCGATGAATTAATAAGCAGCCAGAATATGGCAGTGAGCTGAACTACTGACCAAGGAATAGCATAAGGCACACTGAAATCAAGCATCAACATCTAGCAGATCACACAGGCTAAAGGAAAAAATTGTAAATTAGACACGTTTATCCAAATGTTGTCTATTTGCCATGGTTTCAAATAACACTGCAACCAACAGTCTTTGTGTACCAGGCTCCGACTTCACTACTAGTTTTTCTGCACTGAACAAAAAAAGAAACCCTACATTTACCAATCCCTGGTCTACTGGGAGCCAATACAGCAAAATGGTAACAGCCTGAGCCCAGCAACAGAGTCTGTATCCATCAACCCCCTCCCTCTTTTTTGAGGAAGATTTTTGCTATAGGGCGTGTGCGCTCACCAGAGAGACAGAGTGACAGAAAATGAGAAATCACAGGCGGGATAGCCACACCACAATCTTGGGCACGCACACACACGTGCCCGATGAGGTTTAAACCACCAGATCCTGGACTCAAAATGCGGTCAACTATGTGGGAGTCCAGCAACGTAACGATTGTGCCATCTGCTGGTCCCATGTACCCCTAAATTTTAAGACGAGTATAGAAGGAGAACATTGCTTTATAAACAGGGGTTTAAATGATTGCGGGCAAGTTTCTAAAATTCCTATAAGCATCAGTGTCTTCATAACAAGAGCTGTGTGAGGATTTTCAATGATAATCTGGCCCAGAAGTGGACAGTAACTGTCAACTGCCATTAGCAATAAGCACTGAGGCGACACCAAAAAATAAAAAAGATTTGACCGACACTTGATTCTTCTTTCTAGTATCCCAACAGCTGTCAGGTTTTGTTTTGTTTTGTTTTGTTTCGTTTTGTTTTTTAAGATTTTTTGCTATAGGGCACATGCGCTCGCCAGAAAGATAGAGAGAGAAAGAGAAATCACCGCCCCAGGGGAGGTGGCCATGCTGGAATCCCTTCCACTCCATTCTCCTCTCAGAATCTTGGGCGCACACGCACATGCGCCCGGCATCAGTTTAAGCCACCAGATCCAGGACTCGATCTGCGGTCTACTACATGGGAGTACAGCGACATAGCCATTACGCTAACTGCTGGCCCCTCTCAGGTCTCTTTTATAAAACGGATTTCATATAGCACCCTGTTGTATATAATTTACACCAGGCATGAAAGCCAGGCAAGAGGCACCCACCCGAGCATGATGCTGGAGCTGCATAAGCAGCCTGGTTCAGAACACAAGACCTTGACAGGCTGGGTAAGGCAGCGTGCCTGTGACAGTCTTTCTGGGAAGACTGTAGAGTGGCGAGACACTATCTGGAGTGTGCCTCTGCTACCTGGCTCTTGTCTCTCATAAAAAAACGTAAAATAAACATTAAAAAATTAATTACCATATACAAACAACTACTAGAGGCCCAACACCTGCCTTGTAAGGAATTAAAAATGTTGTGAAAAGATTATTTTAATCTCTTTTTTGAGAGGTTTTTGCTACAGGGCATGTACGCTTGCCAGAAAGAGAGAGACAGATACAGAAAGCAAGAAATCACCCTCCTGGGGGGATGGCCACACCGCAATCCCCTCTCCTTTTTTTTCCCTCTCGGGATCTTGGGCACGCACACACACATGGGCCCGGTGTGAGTTTAAACCACCGGGTCTGGCACTGGAACCGCGGTTAACTACATGAGAGTTCAGCGACATAGTCATTACGCTAACTGCTGGTCCCAAAATGTTGTGAAAACATTTTAAAAATTACCACAGGGCCAGCCAGTGGCACGGTGGACAAGATGGATGGATCTCACATGCTGCCTATGCAGTTCAAGTCCTGGACCCAACAGCTTGAGGAACACATAGGCACATGTGTATGCCTGCCCGAAGTCCAGAGAGGTGAGGGGACTGAGGCCACAGCTGTCCCCCATGAGAAGTGCTTTCTCTCTCACGTTCTCTCTCTACCACCCCCAAGCAAGCTCGCATACTCTCAGGCAAAATTGCAAATAACAAAATTACCATGGATAGATATATTCATTGCTTTGGCTTTTATTTTTCAACATATATCTATACTAGAGGAATACCAGCTCATCTGGCAGCGCCCATCAGGAAAGTATGCAGCAGACTTAGCTGGTCACCTTCTTTGTCTGTAACAAAGGATCAAAATCATGACCTCTGGGTCTGGACAGTGGTGCAGCGGTAAGGCGTGACACTCTGCAAGGCTGATCCACATAGGAAGGTTCCAGGTCCCCACTTGGAGACCTCCCTGAGTATGTCAGCAGGCAAGTGCTCTTGATCAGGCTGGCAGAGGCTGAGAGTAGAGGAGAGCATCAAGACCCTGTTGGAGGTACGACCCTATTGGGGGTACTTGTCTACCTCACAAAAGAAATTAAAAAAAAAAAAAAATCATGTCCCCAGGTTTAAAGAATGAGTTATATATAACCTTCTTACTTACTGAGCTTACATTAATGAACTACCAAACTTCCAAAAATAAAGAGATCTATAATCTTTAAGCCAGTAAGTAGACTTCTAAGAGAGTTCTTCAAAGACACTGTTGGGATACAATCTATACATTTTTATATTAATAGGAGACAATGTACATATCTATCAATAAATACAACCAAGAGTTAACAGATAAATCATGGTATTAGTGATGTAGGCACTAAATGTGACATTTGGAAGAATTATTACTAGACGTTAATGTAAACGTGGATAAAAGCAGATTATAGAACTGTGTAAACAGTGAGAGCACTTCATCTTTTTTTAAACATCTTTATTTTTAAGAAGTTCTAGGGGCTGGCAGTTGGAATGGTGGTTACGGGCACTGGACTCCCATATGGTCAACTGCAGTTCAAGTCTTGGACCTGGTGGCTTGCTTTCTCACTCCACCCCCCCCACACACACACATACACACTCTGTCCCTCTCTGGTCAAATTTAAAAATAAATAGAGAAAGTTAAATAAAATAATTTTTAAGGGACCAGCAGTTGGCGTAATGGCTATCTCACTGACTCCCATCTAGTCGACTGAAGTTCGAGTCCTGGACCCAGAGGCTTAAACTCACTCCGGGTGCGTGTGCGTGCGTGCCCAAGATCCCAAGAGGAGAATGGAGGAGAAGGAATTGTGGCATGGCCATCCCTCTGGGGGGTGATTTCTCACTTTCTGTCTCTGTCTTTCTGTTGAGCACACACGCCCTATAGCAAAAACCTCCCCCAAAATAAATAAATAAATACATAAATAATTCTTTTCGGAAAAAGAAATTCTAAATATAGTCAGCCCTCTGTGTGGATTCCATATCCAAGAGTTCCACATCCATGGATTCACCCACTGGCAAATCAAAAATATTTGGAAAGGGTCTGCAGGAGGTGTGAGGGTTAAGGCACTGGATCTCACAAGGCTGACTGCACAGTTCAATTCATACTCTGTGGCTTGAAAACTCACACTGAGTGCATGTGCACATGCCCAAAATCCCAAAAGAAGACTGGAGAAGGGACTACAGCATCCACCCAGGGGTGACTTCTCCTCCCTCCCTCCCTCCCTTCCTCTTTCTCCTCCTCGTCCTCCTCCTCCTCCTCCTTTCTCTCTCTCTCTCCTCCCAGCATCCTTGAGGGGTCCTGGAACCAATCCCCAACAGTTACCGATGACATCCAGAGAAGGGGCTCTTCAGCATTAAAAAGAAATGAGCTAACAAGTCGTGACAAGTCTGGGGAAACCTTAAAGTCAACTGAAAAGATTATATAATGTGTGATTCGGACTATATGACATCCAGGAAAAAGCAAAAAGGTCAGAGATTTAGAAAGGCACAGAAAGATCACAGAGGACTTCTGGAACCGGGAACTATTCTTTATGCTATGATTAATATGACAGCAGGCACGGGTCACCAGATGTGAAACCGAGATGTGCACCACTGGGTGTGGTGGCACCCGCCCACTGGCAAAAGCTACTGGAGGCGGAGGACGGCAGCTGCGGCATGGAGAGCGTGCACCACCACCAACAGTGAACCGAATGTCAGGTACAGACTCGGCGAGCCAGACTGAGTTAGCGCAGGTTCATCAGCTGTAACAAATGCACTCTGGAGCAGGGTGTTGACAGTGGGGAAGCCGGGGAGGGTGCCCAGATTATATGACAACACTGTAATTTATGTTTTAATTTGTTGTGAACCTAAAACGGCCCTAAATATTTAGAAGAAAAAAGAAAGGCATAGAAAGAGATGGTTAAAAAAAAAAAAAAAAAAAGTCCAACAAACAAGTGAACCAAAATATAACCAGAGAACACCAGTTTGTGAGAGTACAGATTTTCATTTTCTTCACCTTGACCTAAATGTTTCAAATTTACTATAACAGAATTATACTGAAGCCCTAACACATACCTGAGCCTATTTTTGTTCTGCTCAGTGTGTCATCCCAATCATCTGCCCATCTCCCCCCTCACCAGTTTCACATTTTAAAGTTACCTTTGCTCAATGTTTTCCCTCATGCAAGGACAAATTCTTTCTGCCTTTTTTCTTCCTTTTCAAAAACTTGCTGTAATCCTCATTTGTTTATACTTCCAAATAAACTTCACAATCATTTTATAAAGCAATGGTTAGTAAACTCTTTCTTACAAGGGACCTAATGGTCTTTTTTCCCCAGATATACTAATACCATTTATTTAAGTTTTTTTTTTTTTAAATTTGCTAGAGGGGATGTACACTGTTAAGAGATATACAGAAAGTGAGAGAAGAAATCCCTTCTCTACTTTTCCACCCTGATGGGATTTGGGGCACACACACAGGCACCCAGCATGTTTTTCAAACTGCCAAGGCTGGAATTCAAACCATGGACAGCCATGTGAGATCCAGCTCACTTAACACCAAGCCATGGGGCCCGGCCCTTAATAGTAAATACCTTAGGCTAGTACTCTACCACTTTTCTTCTTTGTTCTGGTTCTTTTTAAAACCTTTTAAAATATAAAAAGCACTTTGAGCTAGCGGGCTACAGTGTGCAAACCCTAGCATTAAGTACCCTACCTTACCTGTACGCATTTTAGCATTCTCATTCCATGTATACTAAATTTAGGTATTAAATTCAGGAAGAATACTAAATTTTTTTCAAATACAAACTATGAATCTTCACTTTTTAAGGGTTTTTTTGTGTCCCTCAGTAAATGTATCTTTGTGTATCCTACATTTATGAATTCTTAAATTACCTGTCAGATTAATAATTCCTTAGCACCTGAGGAAAGCACTTGCACTTGGGCACATGAATGCAAATTACTTGCTAGGTTTATTATTTCTCAAACTTTTTGCCAATATTATTGAAAAATTTTAAGGCTATTCTATAATCAAAATGCAGTAAGTTACTTTTAAAATCTAAGTGTTCTTTTCTTGTTCAGTAATTCAGTCAACTTTAAGCTGAATGGAGAACTGGGTTAAACACTGGCACAGGACAGGCCCTCAAATGTTGGAATAAATGAGTAATTCTAACACTGTTCCCTCACAAAATTCCACTGAAACCATAGAATAGATTTGAGAGACAGAAAGAGGGAGCCGTGAGGTAGACAGCCCAATGGTGACTGATTAATGTACATACACAGCACGATCCTTCCCATCAGAAGCTGGCAGCACCTTCAGGACTGCAAGTGGAAAAGGCAGAAAGGGGAATAAACGAAAGAAAATGAAAACTATTTAGGGACAGCTAAATCCCTCATTCTCTGCCACTCCCAAGTCACTAGGACTGCTGCCATGTGAGCTCGAAAATAAGCAATTTGGAAAAAACAGGGCCAAAAAATACCTTAAATATATCTAAATACATTCTCAAAGGGATAAGTTAAGACTGTGCATACATATAACAATTACAAGAAGCTAAAGTGAACACTCATGAGACAGAAAAAGGAGAGGGAAGGAAGAAGGAGGGAGGGAGGAAACACCTGAAAATTAAAAAAAATGAGACACAAAGAATTGGAAAATAAGTGAAACTTCCCAGGGAACTAATCCAAGAGATCCAGTACCTAAACAGCTGTTTGAAGAGAAGAGGGGAGAAGACAACCACCAACAAATCTATCAGAAGTGATAGATATGAGTCAACGTATTCACAAAGGCAGGTAAGTACAAAGCCAGGTAAGTACCTCGCACTAAATGGGTAAAACAGGCTCACACTAAGATGTGTCACTGTGAAACGGTGATAGAGTCTACACACTTCTAGGGAATGGGGGTAAGAGGGAAACTGGTCACATTAAAAAAATAAAAAAGGCCAGATCCACTCCTGTAAGCACTGTGGTTAAGTGCTATGTCTAGGGAGCAGGATCCCATATGGCCATCTGTGGTTCAAATCCCAGCTCCAGCACCTTGAAAAACATACCAGGCATGTGTGCATGAGTGCCTAAAATCCTGAAGGGATGGAGAAATGGAGGCAAAAACGATTGCAGCATAATCATTGGGGGGGGGTGTGCTCACTCACTCTCTCTATGGTTCAGAGCACAAGTCCTCTAACAATTAAAAAAAAAAAAGTTAAAAATAGATGAATAGCCATCAGAGTAATTTCAGATTTATCAACAATTACAACAGGAAGTCACTCATGAAACAATGATTTCAAAATTCTGAAAAGAAGAATGCTATGGGGTTGGCTCCATGTCCTGGTTGACAAGGAAGCTGAATCTGAGATGGCCAACAATGCAGTTGGTTCAAGTTCCGGATTCAGCGGCTTGAAAAGCTCACTAGGCACATGTACTACATGCCCAAAATCCTCACGGGAGAGGAGCTGGAGAATGGACTGCACAGGGACCAGTTCCTACTTCTCCTCTCCCTCTATGTCTCTCTCTCTGGAGAATGATGTGCCCTCTAGCAAAAAAATAGAAAAGAATTCTATGCATAGCCAAACCACAACTGTGATACTGCTTAATATTCAGTCTCGAAAATCTTTAACTCCTTTTCTCAAAAAACTATCAGAGATATGATCTACCAAAGTAACACAGAAACCCGAGAAGACAAAGGGGCACAGCGAACAGAGATGCAAGAGGGGTCAGATGAAAGAAATCGGGAAGTTAGAGAGCCACAGCTCACACTGGAGTGGTGTGCTTCAGGAGAATGTGATTTGATGGCTGCCTGGCCAAGATAACTATTTTTTTTTTTAAGAGAGAGATTTTTGCTATAGGATGAGTGTGCTCCTTGGAAAGAGAGAGAGACAGAAAGCTAGAAATCACACCCCAGGGGAATGGTCAGGCCACAATCACTTCTCCATTCTCCTCTCTGGACCTTGGGTACGTACACTGCCTGGTGTGAGTTTCAAGTCACGGTCAACTACTTGGAGGTCCAGCAACATAACTATTACACCATCTGTTGGTTCCCAAAGGTGCCTATTCTAACTTTCCTAAAAACTACCAAAGGCTCTGGTATGTCTGGCCCAAACTTCTATCTACACTTTAACTCAGCTTGACCACAAAGTAAACAAGTTCCTTTCTCTTTTGTGCCCCACTCTCTGAATCAGTTAAGAATTTTTTTTTCCAAGAGAGATTTTTGCTATAGGGTACATGCACTCACTGGAGACACAGAGAGACAGAAAATGAGAAATCATTCCCCAAGGGGGATGACCATAACACAATCCTTTTTCGTCTAGGGATTTTGAGCACGCACACACATGTGCACAGCATGAGGTTTAAGTCACCACGTCCTGCACTCAAACGGTGGCCGAACAGTGGTCGACTACACAGGAGTCCAGCGACGTAATCATTACAACACCTGCTGGTCCCAAGCTAAGAATTTTATACCAGAAGAGTTCAGCTGTAAACTAGTCTATTTTTCTTTTTAATGATTGGTTTTACTTTTTTTTAGGTTTTTGCTAGATGGTGTGTGTGCTTGCTGGAAAGAGACAGAGAGAGGGAAAATGAAATAACATCCAAGATGGTATGGCCTGCGGCAGTCCTTTCTCCTTCATTCTGCTCTTAGGACTTTGGGTGCACCCACACACATCTGGTGTCATTTTCAAGCTAGGTCCAGGACTTGAACACAGGGTCAGCTATTTGGGATCCAACACCTTAACCACCGTGCCACCTGCTAGACCTGCCATCTAGTCTTATAGCAAGATAACAGAGCAGCCTACTCTAATAGACCACTCTCCACTGCCTAGCCTACACCACAGCTCTGCCAAGTCGAGTGCCCTGTGCTCCTCAGTTAAAACATTCACCATCTTGCCCATTGGTTTCCCCAAAAGGAACTCTAGTAAAAATTCCAAGAAACTAAAACCAAACTATAGGTCATAAACTCTGTTCAGATTATCTTCTCTTAGGCGCCTTCATCCAAAACTAGCACTACTGTCTCTTACATTGTCTAGGTTTTTTTTTTTTTTTTTTAGAGGTTTTAGCTAGAGGGCACATGCGCTTGCCAGAAAGAGACAGAGAGACAGAAAGTGAGAATCACCCCCCAGCCCCCCGGGGAGGGATGGCCACGCCGCAATTCCTCCTCCTTCATTCTCCTCTTGGGATCTTGGGCACGCACGCACACATGCCTGGCACGGTTTAAGACACCGGGTCCGGGACTCAAACCACAGTCGACTACATGGGAGTCCAGCGACATAGCCATTATGCTAACTGCTGGTCCCCGCATTGTCTAGGTTTTTACAAGACTAGGTAGCACATAGCTGAAAATACACATTTTGGGAAATTATTAAATTATTATGAAAAAATAACCAACCAACCAACCCAGGGAGGGGGGCAGAGAGTGGAGCAGCATTAAAATGCCTATCTCTGCAAGGTAATACCATGTGGAAGTGTTCCTAGTTCAAGTCTGGACACTGCCCTGAGAACACAGAGCACCCACCTGCCCATAATCTGGACCTGGCTGAGGCTGGGGCTGAATTGCAACATCAAGATCCTACTGAGGGGGAAGGGTTCTAGGGTTCACTCTCATGCCTAGTCTCTCATGGAAGAAGTAACCGTGCACCATACTGGTTGAGGGAGCTGGGTCCCATGAGGCTGACTGCGTTTGGAATCCCAGCCCGAGGACTGAAAAACATGCTGGGCATGTATGTGTGTATGCCCAAAGTCCTGACAGGATGGAGAAACAGTGAAGGTACAAGGTGACCACACCCATTGAAGGTGCTTTCTCTCTCCTGTCATCTCTCTGGTGAGCACTTGAACTCTCTGGTGATCAAAAACTGAAATTAAAAAACAAAAACAAGAGAATGACTAACACAAAAGTGACAACAGTAGGTGGTGAAGGTGCCAAAGAAATAAGAATGTGATAATGGAGTACCAAAAAAGTTGAGGTACTGATGATGTGCCAGATCTGATGGGTGTGTGGGCCTTCAGTTTATTACTAGAAAACTTGCCTACATATTTTATCCTTTGTTTCTATATATGAACATTTCACTATTTTAGAAAAGGGAAATCCTAAAAGAAATTTTAGCATGACAACAATCGTTACAGAAGCGCTTGTTTGACCAGTGGATATTTTTTTAAAGAATTATACATTTTATTTTATTTATGATTATTAATGTTTTTGGAGAGATTTTCGCTATAGGGCGCGTGCACTCACCAGACAAAGACATAGAGACAGACAGAAAGCGAGAAATCACCCCCCAGGGGGGATGGCCACGCCACAATCCCTTCTCCTCCGTTCTCCTCTCGGGATCTTGGGCACACACGCGCGCACACACACACACACACACACACGAACCCGGCGTGAGTTTAAGCCACCGGATCCAGGACTCGAACTGTGGTCGACTACATGGGAGTCCAGCAACATAGCCATTACGCTAACTGCTGGTCCCACTTCGTTTATTTTTAATTTGACCAGAGAGATATGGACTGAGAGAAAGAGCGAGCGAGAGCCAGCCAGCCAGCCAGCCAGCCATTAGGTCCGAAACTCAAACTGTGGTTGGCTGTGTAGGAGTCCAGCACCCTTAACTACCATGCCACCTGCTGGCCCCTGTGGGGAGATTTTTAAAGAAAGTAAATTGCCATTTTTCTCCTCCCAATTTTTTTTCCATTTGATTTCTGAAATTTGCCAGTTTGAATAATTTGCCAATTAAAATATTTTACTAGTGGAAACAGTTTTACTAAAATTAAAAAACTTAGGAATAAGGAACTTAGACAAAAGTACATTAGTACTTTCAGCAATTTTGGTGAAAGTCTTGCAAGGAGTACAACAGTTGGTGTGTCTGCATGCGGGAATCCAAAGGGAGGGCGAAATGGAGAAGGGATTGTGGCATGACCAGCCCTCACGGAGGATGCTTTCTCGCTTTCCATCACTTTCTCTGGTGAGCTCTCATGTCTTCTGGCAAATTTAAAACCAAACAATTTTAGTATTCATGTCAACATATTAATATTGCTTTAAAAAATTCTTATGGGATAATAGCCTCTATAGCCACAATATCTTGTAACTTCAGGTATTAATAACTAAGGTAGGAAGATTTGATATTTTAATGGAAAAATGAAGCATACATGGTTTTCTATAGGTTCCCCCCTGCGCCATGAATAAAATTAATATTTATAGGTGAGGAATTTATATTTCAAGTGATTTTTAAATTTCTACCAAGATCACATAGTTCCTTAGTGAGAGGGCTAGAACTCAAACCCACGTCTCAAGCTTTATTACCATTCTGTTCTTTTTCCCTTCAGTGAAACTCATAACATGGATGAAATTGATGGACAAGTCAACATTATGGCCAAGTAAGTTAAATATAAAATGGTATCTCTGAAAGGATATACCAGATGGTTTATGCATGGTAGGATTAGGTTTAATACCTTTTTTTTAACTTTTTTTTTTTAATCATGCTTTGGATTGTAAAATCTCTTCAGTATTTTGGTTTATATAGGTAATGATATTTAATGCTTATTTCATTTTATAACTTTTTATTGAATTAGTAACATATGTTCCTGATCCAAAATTCAAATGTTTCCCTTAGGCAGTTGGTGAAGCCTATGGCCTCATTCTCAGAATGTTTTAAAATGTGCTAATTAAGATACGATGGATTACATAGAAGTACATAATAAAGACTGAGTTAAGGTGAAATGTATTAAGGACAGTTACACAGAAGTACATAATGAAGATTAAGTTAACGTGAAACGTATTAAGGACACTCCCTGGCATGGACTAAGTCCTATCTTAACTTGGAAAACCTACCCATATCTCTAGCCTCTTAGTTCCCCCTTTCCAAAGCACCTACTTTTTGAGAATCCAATTATCAGTGTTTCTGAGGGTCTTTCTATGAAAAGCCTGAGAGAGCTGTTTATGATGATAGAAATACTCTTCTGTGGCGTCCAATCCAGTAGTCACTAGCTGTGCATGGCATTCAAGCATTCGAAAATATGTTTAGTGCAAAAACATTTTTATTGCCAAAGGGCACATGTGCTTCTCCAAGAAAGGAGGAGGAGAAAGACCTCCTGAAGACAGACAGCCTTGTCAGTTCTTAATCTTTCCATAGAGGTTTCTGTACATACAAGCCAATGTGATACCCTTTGAAAATAAATGGCAGCCAGGCACATGAACTGTTTGGCACATTATTTCTCACTTAATGTGTCTTGTAAAAAAACACTAGGGATCATACGCAAAGCTTTCACTTTTTTTCTCCTCATGGTATGTACTACATGGTATGGTTTTGACATAATTATTTCTATATCGATCAGCATTTAAATTATTTCCAGTCATTTGCTATGTCAGACTTTGTGGTGATGAATAACCTTTTACTATGTCATTTTGTAGATAAGGTAGTATATCTGGAAGGTAGATGTTTCGGCAAAAAATAGAAAATTTAAAAAATCCTACCGGTTGGAGCCCGCAGGTGGCATGGTGGTTATGGAGCTTGACTACCACATGGCTGACTGGTTCAAGTCCTAGATCTGGCGACTTCGTTTCTCACTTTCCCTTTTTCTTTGGTCAAATTAAAATTAATAATCATAGGGAACCAGCATTTAGCATAATGGCTATGTCGCTGGACTCCCACATAGTCGACTGTGGTTCGCGTCCCGGACCCGGTGGCTTAAAACTCACGCCGGGCTCATGTGCGTGTGTGCCCAAGATCCTGAGAGGAGAATGGAGGAGAAGGGATTGCTGCATGGCCATCCTCCCTGTTTGGGGCATTTCTCGCTGTCTGTCTCTCTCTCTCTCTGTCTGGCGAGCGCACGTGCCCTATAGCAAAGAAAAACCTCTCCAAAATAAATAAATAAAATAAAAGAAGTTAAATAATTCTAAAAAAAAAAAATCCCCACAAAGTTCCAGACCAGTTAACTATCATCAGTATAAGCTGCTTTAGTCCCAATATTCAGGCAGAAAGAAAATCTCAGAATTTTGTACTTTTTAAAGAGAGAGATTTTTGCTATAGGGCACATGCACTTGCTGGAGACAGAAAGTGAGAAATCACCTGAGGGGGGGAAGTGGCCACACTGCAATCCCTTCTCTGTTTTCCTCTCTGGATCCTGGGCATGCACACCTGTCTGGCGTGAGTTTTAAGCCACCAGGTCCGGGACTCGAACTGTGACCAACTACATGGGAGTCCAGCAACGTAACTATTACGCCATCTGCTGGTCCTGAAGAAGAATGCTTTCTTGTTCTCTGTGTTTTTCACTAGTGACCATCCTCACCCTCTAGCAATTAAAAAGAAAGAAGAAAAAGAAAAAAGTCTCAATGACAAAGCTGTTGCAACTCTAATGCACCAGAGGATTAAGGTCATTTCTTGTAGTATCAGGGATTTTAAAGTAGAAAAAAAAAAAAAAAATTAAAAGAACAAACTATTTTGGAGCCAGCAGGTGGCATGGTGGTTAAGGCGGCTGGATTCTCACATGGCTGCCTGTGGTTCACGTCCTGGACCTGGTAGCTTGCTTTCTCACTTTCCTTCTCTCTCATTGTCTGTCTCTGGTCAACTTCAAAATAATAAAAAGTAATAATAATAAAATAATGACAATAACATTAAATAAAATAATTCTTTAAAAAAAAACTATTACAGGTCCCTTTCTAAATCTTGGACTGCTATAATGTCTATTACATTTTTGAAGAATTATTCATTACTTATTTTTGTAATTTCTTAATTTGACCAGGCATGGGGAAGTGAGCATGGAAGTCGCCAGGTCCAGGAATTGAACCAGTCGGCCATGTGGGCGTCCAGTGTCCCAACCACCACCCCACCTTCCAGCCCCAACTATGTTACATTTTTAACCATATACAAATTAAACTATTTTATAAAAATGCTTTTTGCCTAAAACTTTCTAATTTGGATTATGCATACATAATTCATTTTACATATTACTCTACAAACTTCAGTATGTAAACTGTGTCTGTGTCTACATTGAATTCCTCTAATAACCCGTATAAAGTGAAGTGAATTAGGGAATAGAAACACTAGATTTAGTTGGTTTATTAATGAGCTTTGATATACTAAGTTCTTTCATTAAAGCAAAAACATTAATTTGCAAGGTTTACCTATCAACCAAGAGTTCCTCATTACAAGTATTTGTTCATTAACAAATATACAACAGGTGGCGTGGTGCTTAATGGGGCGCTGGACTCCCACAGAGCCCACGAGTGTTCAAGTCCTGTACCTGGCTGCTTGCTTTCTCACTTTCCCTCTTTCTTTCTCTCGCTCTCATTCTGTTCCTCTCGGGTCAAATTAAAATAAATAAATAACAAATATACAACATACATTTGTCAACATATACTTAAGCTTTATTTACTTTTGTTTTGTTTTTGCCATAGGTTATGTGTAGTCGTTGGACAAACAGAGAGTAAAGTGAGAAAATCACCCACCAAGGAGGATGACCAAGCTGCAATCCCTTCTCCACTCTCCTCTTGAAGTTTGAAGCACACACACAACCATGCCTGACATGATTTTCAAGCTGCCTGGACCAGGACTTGAACTAGAGCCGGCCATGTGGGAGTCTAGTGCATTAACCACCATGCCACCTACCAGCCTCAAATTTTACTTTTTTTTGGGGGGGGGAGAGATTTTCGCTATAGGGCACGTGCGCTTGCCAGACAGACAGAGAGAGACATAGAGACAGAAAGCGAGAAATCACCCCCCGGGGGGATGGTCACGCCACAATCTCTTCTCCTCCATTCTCCTCTCGGGATCTTGGGCACGCACGCACACGCACCCGGCGGGAGTTTTAAGCCACCGGGTCCGGTACGCGAACCGCGGTCGACTACGTGGGAATCCAGTGACATAGCCATTACGCTAACTGCTGGTTCCCAAATTTTACTTACTCTTAATAAGTTTGTAATACAAAGACTGTAATACAAAGACTGTTTTAGAAGTATGTAAAAAATAAACATTATATCAACTGGCCAAATTGATTCATTTATGAAATTATTAAAAACTCAAGAAATACAATGTAAAAACAAGAAATATACACCTCCAGTTTAACTAAGAAACCAAAACTAATCTTTTACTTTGAAAAGATCCACGAGTCAAAAAAACAGCCCAATAAGGAATAATTCAGAATGAAGATAAAGCTACCAAAAAACATGACCCATGAGGTAAGATGACCTGGGGAAACTGCCTTGCCATTTTCACTGTCTAATTTAAGTCTAATTTTGACCTCGCCACAATTCAAATGCCAACAGGATAACAGGAGACTACTATTGTCCAAATGTTCAAAATTCTGCCATGTTTATACCTTGTAAAAAGGCAAAATGCTTCCCTTAACTTTCCCTTTCAAGTTTCTCAACAAATTTAATATTTGTAAGTCATGTCTCAATGTAACTAAACACATATACATACTTAAAAATCAAAAAATAATTTCAAATAGTGGATATTTTACCTGATTTCCATAGATTAAAAATTTCCCAAATGCTTATAAAAGATGAAATTAAGAAAAACCCAGAGTTCTTTCAATGATTATAATGCACTGCATAAAAAAGAAGGATGGAAACTCATAAGGTGGCTAAAGTAGCATTGATCAAGTTATTTTTGGAGATTTCACTAATCAGTTGCTTAAAAAAATCTTTTTGCAACTATGAAAAAGGCCTCTATGTGACCAGTCAGTAGACAAAGGTGCATTAAAAGTACTAAAAATCAGCATTTTTTGCTAAAGTGACCAATTCAATACTATTTACATCCACCCTCATACTACTACAGTTTCCATCTAATTTCTACCTTCACAAACTTGAGGGGTTTATGTTCCCTGACATCTCAAATTGAAATGCACTATCCACATCTCCCTGGGTCAACACCAACACACACACACTACCACTGACCACCTCCGAGGGAATTAACCTTAACAGTTTACAATGGAAAGGGTATAGAATTTGAAAAAAGGTATAGAATTACATCTTGTATAATTTTGTATCCCAAAGAATACTTGGTACAATGTCCAAAACATTACAGGGGCTATAAATATTTACTGACTCAAAATAGTCCTTCACTACTCTGCAGTTCTTCCTGCTGAAAGGAACTGCATAGCTTTGCAAAATACAAGGGTCCTACATGTTATTAAAACTTCACAGAATACATTATTGCTTTATTATTCAGTGTTCTTATCCTTGCTCCTCTTACCAGCTGCAGTGCTTTTTACTGACACCGGTACGGTAAGAGCAGATCCAATCAAAAGTGGACATCTGAACCTGTCAAATGAGCTTTTAAATGTAAATTGTACATATTTATCTTTCACTAAAGTTATATAACATTAATGTCCTTCTCTCTCTTATCTGTATCAGCAACTTAGGAAGTTTCACAGTCAACCAACCTAATTCCCAGAAACATAAAATAATCAAGCAGAAAAGCTCCCTTAAATTCCGGTAACAAGCTAACGATAGTTTACAAGTATGTAGAAAAGAAAAAAAGACTTTCGACAGTCTATGGGAGAGTTTTTAAGATAGTTACAAATGTCTTTAAAAGGTCGAAGCAAATTGGTAAAAAGACATTATCAAAATCACAAGCTATCATAAAAACATATACAAAAATATCTGGCAACCAGACCCAGAGCTGCTTCCGGAGCTCCAAAGGTTTTCTAGTTTCTAGTACACTCACTCCATTATGCACCCAAGACACTGTCGCTTAGGTGCGACATTCCTAAAATAGCAAGCTAGTTTCAGTGAGCCACTGCTGGCAAACCCAAACTATGACAAAGATACCCTGCGCTTTAGAGGTAACCACCAACTTTCTCGCTCGGAATCGGCGTGCTTCGATTAAAGCTTAAAGTAGTGACTAAAACTACGGAGAAAGCCCGTAGCAAGCATGGATGAAGGGGGCGGAGGGAGCCGGGATGGAAAAATCTTTAAAGTTAAACTTCTACTGCCAATAAACTATGTCTTAGCGATCTGCCGGGCAATAAAGGCACGGAAGAACAGATTTACTTCAGTTCCATTCTCTGCGGCGTGCGCACTGGGCGGAAAGGATGAATGAATGGAAGACAGGCGCGTGTGAAACGCAGCAGGTCGGGCCGGCAACCAGACCGGCAGCACCGATCCGCAGGCCTCGCTCCTCCCCTTTCCCTCCTCCATGACAGCCCAGTCCCAAGCATGGAGGGGCGAGGACAATGTGATCCCCCTTCTCACCACCAGTACCCCTCGTCCTGCCCGGAGAGGTTCACCCCGCGACCGGGGGCTGTGCTCCCCACCCCAGACCTCTCTCCTCCCCTGCCGCCAGCCCCGGCCACTCCCGGGCGTGCTGGAGGAACATGCGCTCGCCCCTCTCGCTTCCCCTCGGCCAGGTCCGAGCTGCTCCACGCGTGCCGCGGCGCCGCTCCCGGCGCACCCCCCCCCGG
>NW_006159834.1:1434554-1434909 GCF_000334495.1 Tupaia belangeri chinensis | reverse complement strand
GAGGGGGGAGGGGGCGGCGAGGGGCAGCGTGCGCGCCGGGAACGCGGTCCCGCGGGGTCCCCTCGGCTGAAGGGACACGGAGCGCGGGGACCGGTGGGGGTGGGGGCCACAGGCAATACTCACCGGTTCCACAGTCGCCATCTTAGATCGATCTGATCGCACAACCGCTCCTGAAGGGAGGGGTGAGAGCAGAGAAATGAGATTCAAACCAGATTGGCCGGCTCTGCCCACGTGACGGACGTGTCCGTTTGGCCCTGGCAGCGCCTGCGCAAGACTGCGGCTGCGTGGAGAACGAGAGACTTCTGGGAAGTGGAGTCTCTTTTTCTTTTTTTTTTTTTTTTTACCAAAGAAATTT
>NW_006159834.1:1400969-1434480 GCF_000334495.1 Tupaia belangeri chinensis | reverse complement strand
CGTGCTGGACTGTGGTTTTCAGTCCTCCGCCCTGCCGGCCGGATCGCTGCAGACGCGCTTACTGCCGGGCATGCCGCCTGTGCCCTTTGTCGCCCTGTCCTCCCATCTCCCGCGGAAGGCTGGGAACTGCAGGCTCAGCACGCACAATACGGCTTCATGTGCTTAGTCGAGGTCCTAGGACAAGTTGCCCCCGTGTTTTATTCGGTTCTCTTTCGCCCTCCCACCATTTTCTCTTAGTTTCAGAAAGAGGCGGCGTTGGAGAGTCGTTGAAGCGATCGGCCCTCCCCCGTCCCCGACTCCGCTAACGCTGCAGGTCACTCCTGGCCATCGCTGGAAGGGGTGGGCGGGACGCCCGCAGAACACACTCGCCTCGGGCTGGGGGAGGGCGGTGGACCCGACAGTTTTTCTTTCCCCAAGTCGTGGGATTAAGACCTCGGGGCTAAATCTGGCGTGGAAGTAAAAACGATTTGGAAGTTCTATCCGAGCGGTTGCAAATATTCTGCTTTTACGTAGTCGGCAATAGCCTGTCCAGGTGCCAGCCAGGGAAGCCACTCGGGCCCCGCTGACTAAGCCCTGGACTGACCGTCAGGAGTCGTTGGGCCGGGTCGACTGTGACTCCGGACGTTGACTCATTCTCCATGGACAGATGACTTAAGCATTCAGCGCCTCAGCTTTTTCATTTGTGAACCAAAGGTGATCGTACACTTACCTCACAAGGGCGTGCTGTGTTAATGACTGTAACCAGCTTTGAAAATGCATCGGACTCTATTAATGCTTCGTAATAAGCAACCGCGTGCCTCCCTAGAGGACTGGCTGCTTCCTCTGCTGTTTTTAAGTGTTTTTCATTTTTCTTGTTTACTTTGTTACATTAGGATGTGCCCATCAGTGCAGTTTTAAAGTTTTTGAGACCTTTTTTTTTTTTTTTCTTTACAACTATAGCTGCCCTTACTAGAGGTTTAAAATTCAGGAAATGATTGTCTTCACAAAAATCCCTGGCAATTGGTAATCTGTCCCCATATTCACGTCTTATATTTCCTTTCCTTTTGAGATACTGTGCTGTCATGTCTCAGGACCGTGTTACTCTGCAGGGTCTGGTTATGAATCAAAACAAAGAGGGATGACGAGATCTACGGGAGTGCTATTCTAGGCTTCTAATGAGGAAGACTATCTGGTTACTCTTCCCCTAAGAATGTTAAGGCCAGGAACAGCAGCGCGTGCAGGTGCCTGGCCCACCTCCGATGGTGTTGCTGATGTCCAGAGCTGTGTCATCCCTATTATTGAGTACATAATGGATGCTTGGGCTGACTAACACATAATTGAGACCGTGTAAGAATGCAAAACCATTGCCCATCCATCTGTTTTGGTTTACCTGCATGTCAGGAGTGATAAATGAACACTTTTTTCTAGTTAGCTTAGCTCCAGTAGGTTCTAAAATAGGATATTTTAAGATAAATAGATTAATGGGTTTCTACTTATGGAGACTAGCTACTGTTAAACTATTCAAAGTAATTAAGTTGATCTTACTGGTATTTTCTGCTGATTAAAAGCAGTACCTGGTTACTTTCTTTGAACAGACAATATAGATACCCTACTTTCATGAAGCTGCTATTAGGTAATAGAACCAAGAATGAGACTAGCGAGGCAAATACTCAGAACTGAATGCCCATGATGTTCTTAAAACTTTTTTTTTTTTAAGGAGCGGACGGAGGAGTGGTGGTTAAGGCGCTGGACTCCCACATAGCTGACTGCAATTCAAGTCCTGGACCTGGTGGCTTGCTTTCTCACTTTCCCTCTCTCTGTCTCTCTCTGTTTCTCTCTGGTCAGATTTTAAAAACGAATATAATAATAAATCAAAGTCAAATAAAGTAGGGGCCAGCCGGTGGCATGATGGTAAAGGGCGCTGGACTCTCACATGGCCAAAGGCAGTTTGAGTCCCAGAACTGGAGGCTTACTTTCTCACTTTCTCACTTTACCCCACTCTGTCCCTCTCTGTCAAATTTAAATAAATAAGTAAATGAAATTGCATGAAATAAAAAAATATTTAAAAACAAAGTTGAATAAAAAATTATAAAATATCTTTTCTTTATTTACTTTTTTTTTAGGTTTTTGTCATAGCTTATGCACTCACCAGAGACAGAGGGGAAGTGAGAAACCACCCCCAAGGAGGATGACCACACAGCAATCCCCTCTCCTCCATTGTCCTCTTAGGATTTGGGGGACACATGTGCATATATCCAGTATGATTTTCAAGTCACCAGGTTCAGGACTTGAACCTTACTGTACACCACCTACTCGCCCCCTTAAAACTTTTTTTTTTTAATTGTTAAATTTAAAATTTTTAAGTTTTTTCTTGATCAAATCTCTTCATTCTTGTCAATCAAGACTGGTACTTTACAATAGTTACATGTATTCCTGATCTGTACAGTTCAAGATCTCTCCATTTCGGTGTGTGCTTTGTTGCATGCATTTCATGGCACATTCATGTTTCTTTGCCTAATATCAGCATTGAGATTATGCCATGTCAAGTATTTGTTCATTGTTTGTTTTATTTGCTACAAGGCGTGTGTGCTTGCTGGAGAGAGAGAGAGATTGCTATGCTGCAGTCCCTTCACCACTCTTCTCTGGAGTTTCTGGGCATGCATGCGCACATGGTTTTTTCAAGCCACCAGGTCTGGGCCCAGAACCATGAAGTCCACCATATTGGATCCAGCCGTTCCAACCACCCGCTGTCAGCTGGCCCAGTGATTAGTTTTTATGTAAGAGTGTATGCAATTGTTTAGTTTTGGCCACCTTAAATATATACACAGCAATTTTATATTTCTCCGTTCATCTACAAAAGAAAATGTTTATTACTTTACTGCCATACCAGTGCTTATACTTAAGGGAAAAAAAATTAGTTAAAAAATTAGATTTAGAGGTCAGCTGGTTGCATGGTGGTTAGGGTGACTGACAACGACATGGCCAGCTGTGTGGTTCAAGTCCTAGACAAGGGGAGCAGCATTGGCGTGATGGCTATGTCACTGGACTTCCATGTAGTTGACCGCGGTTCAAGTTCCAGGCCTGGTGGCTTAAACTCTGCCTGGCACTTGTGCTTGTCCAGGATCCTGTAAGGAAAATGGAGAAGGGATTGAGGCTTGGCCATCCCCTCTGGAGGGTGAATTCTCACTATCTGTTTCTCTGCTTCTGTCTGTTATTTCTGGCGAAAGAACTTGCCCTATAGAAAAAAACTCTAAAAAAATTAAAAAGTAACAGGGCCAACAGGTGGCGTGGTGATTGAGAGCACTGGACTTCCCCATGGCTGACCGTAGTTGGAGTCCTGAACCTGGCAGCTTGCTTTCTCACTTTCTCTCTCTTTCTCTCTCTGTGCCTCTCTGGCCAAATTAAATAAATAAAGTTAAATAATATAATTCTTAAAAAAAAATTAAAAAAAAGTCCTAGACACGTAGCTTGAGGGATACCCTGAGTATGTGCATTGCAAAATCCTTCCAAAAATCCCTCTTTCCAAAATTCCTAAAGAAGAAACAGAAGTGAAGGGATTGTAGTGTGGCCACCCCCATGGTGAGTGTTTTCTTGCTTTCCCTCTCTCTCTGTCTCTTTCCAGTGAGTACAAACCCCTTCTTTTTTCTAAACAAAAAAGATTGAACTTATGAAATGGGAGATGGTATTGAAATACTGATTTGATTATGTTATCTAGTTTATACATAACTACTGATGGCCCAGCATATCATGGTAACTCTAAGCCACAGGTGACTAGGTATTTAGCATCTGTTTAACCATGATCCTTTCTCTACATAAGCGAGTTGGTGTATTGCTAGTCTTTATTTGTTTAACTCATGGTAAAACTTTTTAAATAATTTCATAGAACACATCAGTTGGTTTTATCATATTTGCTTCTGTGTCATCGTAGATTTATTTAGGTTTTCTAGATAGCCAGAATTATTGTTTTGCAAGGTTTTTTAACCATCGTTGAAACTGATCATATCAGCTATGGTCTATCACCCCAAAATGTTACTCCCCATTGCCTAGGTTTTTGTTGTTCTTTTAGACAGGCTTTGAAATTTTAGGTACTTCTTAGATCCAGTTCCTTTTTTTATATCTGATGAGTACTAAGAAACCCCTGTCCTTAAAATGAATAGGTATTGGGGCCAGCAGGTGGTATGGTGGTTTAGGGTGCTGGACTTCCACATGGCCAACCACAGTTTGAGTCCCAGACTCAAACTCACTTTCTCTCTCGACAAATTAAAATAAATAAATAAATAAATAAATGGATAAATAAAGTTAAATAAAATAATTCTTTTTTTGGGGGAGAGAGATTTTTGCTACAGGTGCATGCACTCGCCAGAGAGACAGAAAGCGAGAAATCACCCCCCAGGGGGAATGGCCACGCCACAATCGCTTCTCCTTCACTCTCCCCTCGGGATCCTGGGCACGCATGCACACACATCCAGCGTGAGTTCAAGCCACTGGGTCAGGGACCCGAACTGCGGTCGATTATATGGGAGTCCAACGACACAGCCATTAAGCTAACCGCTGGTCCCAAATAAAATAATTCTTGAAAGAATGGAAAAATATTATTTTTTAAAAAATGAATAGGTCTTGGGGCCAGCAGGTAGTCTGGTGGTAAAGATGTTGTACTCCCACATGGCCAACCATGATTTGAATTTCAGACCTAGTGGCTTGCTTGCTCACTCCTTCTCTCTAAGACAGCTGGATCCCACATGGTCAACTGATCGATCTGAGTCTCAAACCCAGCAACTTGAGGGTCACACTGGGCACATGTGCGTGCGTGCCCAAGATCCCAAGAGAAGAATGGAAAAGAAAGGATTGTGGCGTAACTCTCCCCTCTGGGGGATGATTTCTCACTTCTCTTTCTCTCTTACTCTCACTCTCTGGTGAGCACATGCACTCTACAGTTTTTTTTTAAAAAATTGTTGACATGGGGCCCAGCAGGTGGCGTGGTGGTTAAGGCACTGGACACTCCCACGTGGCCAACCATGGTTCAAGTCCTAGACCTGGTGGCTTGCTTTCTCTCTCTCTCTCTCTCTCTCTGTCTCTCTCTCTCTGGTCAAATTAAAAGAAATGAATTAATTAATAAAATTAAATAATAATTAAAAATAAATATTTTTTAAAAAACTGTTAACATAAGTTTCTTATTTCTATTTTTCAGAATAGTGTACTATTTTTTAAAATTCTTTTATCAACCTGTTCCATGGCCTAGTCAAAGGAGCCAGATTCCACTTGACTGACAGTGGCTCAAATCCCAGCCCTGAAGGCTTGAAAAACATATCACACGTGTATGCATGCCCCACATCTGGACAGGATAAAGACAAGGAAGAAAAGGGATGTAGTATGACCATGACCCTTTGGAGAGGGATGCTTTCTTACTCTGTCTCTCTGTCTCTCCCTGGCTAGTGCATGCACCCCCTGGCAATTAAAAAAAAATTCTTTTATTCAGAAAACCAACCCCAGTCTCTTATCTCTGAGGATATACCAATCTTCCAAATATTCAAAGTCAATCATGTATTGATTTTTCTGTAACATAAAAGGTATTTTTCATGTCAATTACCCTATTTGAATTTTAAAATAATTACGTGAATTAAACATTATCATCTTCACTTTGTAGATAATGAATCAGTTAATTTAGGTGACATGTTTTAGTCCACACAGTAATGAGTTGAAATCCAGATTAAATTTTTATTTATTGGGAACCAGCAGTTAGCGTAATGGCTATGTCGCTGGACTCCCACGTAATTGACCGTGGTTTGCGTCCCGGACCCGGTGGCTTAAAACTCACGCCAGGTGCGTGTGCGTGCGTGCCCAAGATCCCGAGAGGAGAATGGAGGAGAAGGGATTGCGGCGTGACCATCCCCCCTGGAGGATGATTTCTCGCTTTCTGTCTCTATGTCTCTCTGTCTGTCTGGAGAGCGCATGCGCCCTATAGCAAAAACCTCTCCAAAAAAAGGAAAAAAAAATTATGTATGTATGTATTTATTTATTTATTTTGTCAAAGAGCGCACTTGCACTCGGCAGAAAGACACACATAGAGGAAGAGAAAGAGGGAGAGGAAGAAAGCACCCCTACTGGGGCGTGGTCACACCACAATTCCTTCTCCTTCATTTCTTCATCCTGTCACCATTTGGGGCAATCATGCACACGTGCCCTGAATGTTTTGCAAGCTGCCAGGCCCAACTTTGAATCACACAATTGGCCACTTAGGAGTCAGCTCTTCCAACCACTGGGCCCCAGGCCAACCAGCCCCCATGATATTTTTATTTCAAGACTTTTTCTTCCATTTCATAGCTGCTTTCCTGTGATCAGGCCTTCCACATGCCTGTTTCTCTTCTAATTCCAAGTTCATGTACAGACCAACAAGAACCATCCAAGAAGTATTAAGTTGGTAATGAGGACAGCTAGCCAGTGAAGGGTATTTAAAGGAGACAGGAAGCATAGGCACTTCCTTCCTGGCCTAGAAAACCTGGTTGGCATTCCAAGTCACGACATATAAATAGTTCAGTGTCATTATACAGAAGTGTGACTAAGAACCAAAAGGACGCAGCTAACAAGCACCATGGGAGTCTTCATCACCTCCTCAATGACAGTCATACAACCCCTTCCCTCACTGCTCAAGTCTTTATCATCTCCTAGGGAAGCCCTCCTTGACCACTTAATCTAAATTATTGTCTTCATTAATCTTTTTATTTGTTTTTTAAATTTGTTTGCTATAGGGCACAGGTGCTCACCAGAGAGAGAGAGAGAGAAGAAAAGTGAGCAATCACCCCGCAGGGGTTGACCTCATCACAGTCCCTTCTCCATTCTCCTCTCAGATGTCAAGCATGCGGGCACATACTCCCGGCATGAGTTTCAAGTTGCCAGATCCGGCACGGGAACCTCCTTCAGCCATGTGGAAGTCCAGCGACGTAACCATTACACCATCTGCTGGTCCCTGGTGGAGAATTATTTATGGTCAACTGAGAAAGGAAATGCTAAGCTTGAACCATATGAGAGAGTTGGAGGAAAGAGAAGAGCAGATTTCTTGTTACCAAGAAAAGAAGAGTTTTTCTTCTAGAAGGAAAAAAGAATAAGCTTCAGCTCACACACAGATGAGCAATTTACCAGACTGGCCAACCTAGGCACTATAAGATGACTAGCCTCTGACAATAGTAAGGTAGAAACTGAAGCACGTTTTCAGAGAACAGTAACACGAACACATCCAGAAGAATGTATATTAACGATGGTGATCTCTGGGGATCGTGCAAGTGGAGAGTCTTGAGCAGTCTTTCATTCTGTATGCTTGTGTAAGTGTGTGAAACTTTTGTGAATACGTGTGTAGTATTAACAGAAAAACTTGGGCCAGTCCTGTGGCATGTGGTTAAGAGAGCCAGATCCCACGGGGTTAACCAGATGGTTCAAGTGTGGTCCTCGCAGCTTGAAAAGCATGCCAGGCTTGAGTGCATGTGCCCTAAATTCTGACAAATTGGACAGGTAGAAGAGAAGGGGTTGCAGCATGACCATTGTCCCTGGAGGTAATGATTTCTCCCTCTTCCTCTCTCTGTCTTTAGTGAGTAGAAACGCTCTCTGGCAAATTTCAAAAAAGAAAAGAGAGGCCAGCAGGTGGCCTAGTGGTTGGGGTGCTGGATTCCCATATGGCTTACTGTGGTTCGAGTCCTGAACCTGGCAGCTTGCTTTCTCATTTTCCCTCTCTCTCTCTTTCTGTGTCTCTGCTCAAATTTAAATAAATAACAATAATGAATAAAGTTAAATAAAATAATTCTTTTTTACAAAAAAAGAAAGAAAGAAAAGATGGGGCCAGCAGGTAGAGGGGTAGTTAAGGGTGCTGGACTCCTACAGGGCCGACTGCAGTTCTAGTCCCAGACCTGGCAGCTTGCTTTCTCATGTTCCCTCTCTCTCTCTTTCTGTCTCTCTGCTCAAATTTAAATAAATAACAATAATGAATAAAGCTAAATAAAATAATTCTTTTTTACAAAAAAAGAAAGAAAGAAAAGATGGGGCCAGCAGGTAGAGGGGTAGTTAAGGGTGCTGGACTCCTACATGGCCGACTGCAGTTCTAGTCCCAGACCTGGCAGCTTGCTTTCTCACTTTCTCTCTCTCTCTCACTCTGTCCCTCTCTAGTCAAATTAAAATAAATAAATAACATTAAATAAAAATAATTCTTTAAAAAAAAGAAAAAAAACTTTAGAAAAACTTGTCTTACCAAAGTGTAATTGAGCAAAGACTGATTCATGAATCAGGTAGTCCTCAGAACCAGAAAGGGCTCAGAATGAGTCCCAGGACTGCTGCTTGGTTGGATAACATTTATGGGCAGAAAAAGAAAAATGACATACAGAAAATGGAAGGTTAGGTTCAGAAGCAACTGGATTAGTTACAGCTTGGCGTTCGCCTTATTTGGACATGGGACATAGTTTGAAGGGTTCATTCTCTATGGTTAACTAAAATTCTGTGATCGGTTTAAGACTCAGTTACTTGTCAGTGTAGGTTACAGTCTGTTTCTACATCAAGTTAGGTTATAGTGCAGTATGTACAGGAGAAACCTTTAGGCCAAACTTAATGTGCAGAGGCAGCTTTAGGTCAAATTTAATTCAATTGAACAATACATTTGTAGTACATCAAAGCAAACAAAAGGAGAAAAGCCAAGGAGAAAGCTATCTACTGGGAAACTAACAGAAGTGACCTGTGTAATGAAAACACACCAGACTCTAGAATGCGAGGGTCCCCGATTCTACACATTTGACATGAAGAGACAATCTCTCTTCTACTCTCTGGGTGAAGAGTATCTGCAAGAGAAATAACACCCAGGCTAATCAAGTTGGGAAGGTACAGGTAAGAGATCACAAAATATATTTGAATATAGGCAGATAAGAGGGAACCAGCAGTTAGCGTAATGGCTATGTCGCTGGACTCCCACGTAGTCGACCGCGGTTCATGTCCCGGACCCGGTGGCTTAAAACTCACGCCGGGCGCGTGTGCGTGCGTGCCCAAGATCCCGAGAGGAGAATGGAGGAGAAGGGATTGCGGCGTGACCATCCCCCCTGGGGGGTGATTTCTCGCTTTCTGTCTCTATGTCTCTCTCTGTCTGTCTGGCGAGCGCACGCGCCCTACAGTGAAAATCTCTCCAAAAAAAAAAAATATATATATATAGGCAGATAAGAAAGAAAACGAAATGATTAGAAGAATCTGAGCCAAAAGGAAGCTGGCTAGGAACAGTTCAAGTGTTTCTCTGCCCAGGTAGTTGAGATAGACTTGTAGCCAGTAATTTAAATTATAACGGGGGAAAATATAAATAAATAAAAGGGAAGGGGATAGGTTTAGGTGGCTCACAGAGCTCAAAGCCAACAATGATGAAAAATGATGCATATGCTTCCCTGGACAGGAAGGAATGAGGGAATGTCCTGTGTCACCTGATTAGGTAAAATTTGATATTTACTTTATGAAATTTTAAAAGTGTCAGCTGCCATAATGCACACACACACGCCTGTGTGTATCAGCGTTCTCTTTTCGGTACTAGAAATTCTCTTTTTTCGAAGACATACTCCTCTTTCATTCTCATCACGTGGTTCTATTTGGACCCCCTTACCCAGAGCAGTATAGGACAAAAGAATTTTCACCTTCTCCTTGTGAAAATTTGCTGAAAGTCACTGATAATAGGCACATAAATAAGACAAAAGACGTAAAAATTTCGTTTAAGGTCTGTGTGCATATATTGAAGCCATAGAAAGTATTGACTTGAGCCGGCAGCAGCTAGATCTCACATGGCCAACTGAGCAGTTCAATTCTCAAACCCGGCAAAAAACCTGCCAGGTGTGTGTACATGTGTGCCCAAGATCCTGCAAGGAGAATGGCGAAAGGATTACAGAGCGGCCATTACCCCTGGGAGGGCGGTAATTTCTCTTTCCCCTTCCTTCCTTCCTTCCTTTCTTTCTTTCTTTCTTTCTTTCTTTCTTTATAATTCTTTTTTAAGAGTTATTTAACTTTCCTTTCTTTCCTTCTTCCTTCCTTTCTTTCCTTCTGTCTTTCTTTCTGTGACAAGCACAGAAACCCTAAGGCAAAAACTGAAAAAAAAAAAAAAAAAAAAAGAGTTTAGCCATACCCCTGGCTTTTTCCCTTTAGATGCCGGAGCACCATTCCTCTGAGCTGTGACAACTAAAAGTATCTCCAGATACCACCAAATCCCTCTGGAGGGCAAAATCACCTTTGAAAACCACTGGTCTAACCTATTTATGGTACTCTTATTACTTTTTTCTTTCTCTCTCTTTTTTCTTTCTTTTTTTTTTCAGTTTGCTATAGGGTGTATGTGTTCACCAGAGAGAGATAGAGAGAGAGACAGAGAGAAGTCACTCCCCCAGGGGTGGGTGGCCACACCAAAATCCTTTATCCTCCATTTCCCTTTTGGAATTTAGGGGATGCACACAGTGAGATTTTCTTTTTACTTTCTGTACTTTCTGCTATAGGGTATGTGCTTGCCATAGAGATAGAAAGACAGAGAGACAGACAGACAGAAAGTGGGAAATCCCTCCTCAGGGTGGATGGCCACACTGTAATCTCTTCTCCTCTTGGGATTTTGGACACACATGCACATACACCCAGCATGAGTTTTAAGCTGTTGGGTCCAAGACTCAAACCACAGTCTACTGTGTGGGAGTCCAGCAACATAACCATTACACCATATGTTAGTCCCCCCAGTGAGAATTTTTTTTTTTTTGGAGAGGTTTTTGCAATAGGGCATGTGCGCTAGCGAGAAAGACAGAGAGAGGCAAAGAGATAGAAAGTGAGAAATCACCCCCCAGGGAGGATGGCCATGCCGCAATCCCTTCTCCTCCATTCTCCTCTTGGGATCTTGGGCACACATGCCCATCTACCCGTCCTGAGTTTTAAACCACTGGGTCCGGGACTTGAACCATGGTCGACTATGTGGGAGTCCAGCAACATAGCCATTATGCCAACTGCTGGTTCCCACCCCTCCAGTGAGATTTTCAAGGTGCTAGATCCAGGACTCAAGCTGTGGTTGGCCATGTGGAAGTCCAGCGGCCCTAACCACCACTGTACCTGCTAGTCCCCAAATCTATTTTTAAAAAAGTCTCTGTCTCTCTCTCTCTCTCCCTGGCAAGCACACGTCTCCTATGGTAAAAGAAAAAAAAGTTTTATAGCCAAATTTGGTGCAGCCGTAAAATGTAATGAATGTTCTGCAAGGTGATCCATCCACATGGGGAAGGTTCCTGGTTCAAGTCCAAAGCCCTCCCTTAGCGCACTGAACTCACACTTGCCCATGATCCAGGGTTGGCTGAGAGCTGAGAATGTATCAGAGTTGAGACTTGTTTGCGGACTCACTCACATATGTGTGTGTATGTTCTCTCTATCTCTCTCTTTTTTTTTTTTAAGAATTATTTAACTTTATTTATTTTTAATTTGAGGGGAGAGTGACAGAGTAAGAGAGAGAGAGAGAGAAAGTGAGAAAGCAAGTCGCCAAGTCCAGGACTCGAACTAGGGTCGGACATGTGGGAGTCCAGCACCCTTAATCACCATGCTTCCTGCCAGCCCCCTCTCTATCTCTCTTATAGAAAAAAAAAAAAAAAAAACTTAAAAAAAGTTTCATCTGGGGATATCTACATGGATGGTGGTTAAGGCAGCCAGGTCCCACCTGGCCGACCGTGCAGTTCGAATCCTGGACATGAGGGCTTGAGAAACATGGCAGGCACGTGTGCATGCATGCCCTAAATCCAGAAAGAGGAGGAGGAGATGGGATTTGGTGTGACCAGTTCCCACAGAGGGTGCTTTCTCTTTTCGCTCTCTGTTTCTCTCAGGTGAGCACACGTACCTTCTAGCAAAGAGGAAAGAAAGGAACCAAGTTTTATTGAGTTTTATGTTTGTTACATCTTAAATTGGACTCTTGAGATTATTTAGAGAAATTTTATGTAATATGTTACATAAGAATCCAACTTACATTTTGTTGAACTATTATCTAGCTATACCATATGTTCTCTTGGTCCTTTTAGTTTGTGTGTTTATTTATTATTGCAGACTCTTCCCATCGTTGCATCTCTGAGTAGGTCTATCCAAGTTGCCCTAAAACGGTTGGCGAATTCTCCTTGGCTGGCGCCTCTCTCTTTATATGGTACCTGTAACCATGGCATTAAGGATGGACATGCTCTCCTTGTCCTAACACAGGGTACCGTGACATGTGGCACATGCGATCCTAGCACTGCCACCAGACTATCCACGCATCTGCTCTTACTAGCTGTTCACCTTTGGGCTTCTTTTTAAAATTTTTTGAGCGAGAATTTTTGCTATAGACTGTGTGTACTCATTGGATGGAGAGACAGAGAAACATAAAGCAAAAAATCACTACCACCCCCCAGGGGTGATGGCTACACCACAATCCTTTCTCCTCAATTTTCCTCTTGGGAGTTTGGGCACGCACGTATACAGACCTGCGTGTGTTTCAAGCAGCCTGTCTGGGACTCAAACCATAGTCAGACATGTGGGAGTTCAACGACATAACCATTATGCCATCTGCAGGTCCTGCCTTTGGGCTTTTTAACTGTTCTGTAGCAGTTTTCATTTATTTTTAAACAAAACAAAACAAGAAAATGAGTTAATGATTGTAACATGTAAAATGGTGTCTGGCACGTGACTGGGAGTCTATAAAGGTTGGTTATTATTTTGATTACCCTTCTGTAGCTTGAGAGAGGGAGGATGAAGGCTGAGGTTATTGGTACCTGGAAAATGTAATGAGTCTTGGCTTCTGGTTTAGAAATGAACTCAGATACTGTTTCTGAGAGATTGCATTCCTAACCTCTAACTTTTTGCCCCTTTTTATTTTTTTTTTCTCCTGTTCAGTCCAAATTCTGTATTTGGAAGACATTTTTCAAAGTCTGAGGGCCATTGTCTTAGTTTTTTTAAATATGGAAATTTCCAAACATTATACAGAAGTTGTAAAGAGTTACAACGCACCTTGCTTGCTCCTCGCTCGGCTTTCACGGTATTATCTCCTGGCCGTCAAACCCGGGCCTTCCGTGTGGCCCCAGCATCGCTTGGCAGTGCCCTGTAGCTATGCCTCCCTGGCTGGGCCTTCCTCTGAACTCTGCACAGGAAATCAATGGTCTGATATACTGAAAATGTCTACTGGCCATGGCATCAGCATGGGGAGCTCTGCCCATCGCTAGTGACCACATGCTTGTCGTCACAGCAAGTGCTTGAATCTAAAGGGGAACCGTTGAATCTATAGGTGACACTATAGCTGAAGGAGAAGCAGAAAAACACACACCGGAGGGGGACTCTGAGTCTGGTCTTGACTTGTATGTATATGGGTACATCGAGGGTAGAAACCACAGGTGAGCCCAAGGGATAAATTTGAGCACTGCATTTGTTTCCAATGTCAATCATACCATTAAAAAAAAAATCTGGGCCAGCCCGTGATGTGGTGATTAAGCTGGCTGGATCCCACATGACTGACTGTGTAGCTGCACCCCATGGCTTGAAAAACATGCTGGTGTATGCCCAAACTCCTGAGACGAGAATGAAGGGGGAAAATGTGGTGTGGCCGTCCCACTGGGGGGTGATTTCTCACTCTGGTAAATGCATGTGCAGTACAGCAAAGTAAAGAAGAAGAAAAAAGAAAATTTTCGGAAAACTGAGCTGAAATCTTTTTACTAAGATCATGTTCACATGGGCGAGTAGCCTTGTGGAATCAACTGGTGATGTCTGATTTTTGTTTTTTCAGCCTCTTTAAAATATGAGCTCTCTCCCCTCTGCTCTTTGCCTCTTTCATCAGCACCGACTCCTGCCTCACCTCAGGATTCTCTTCCTTCTCGTTCATATCTTCCGAGTATCTTTTTCTTTTCAACACATATGACGTTTTCTCTCCTGAAATTTCTTAAAGTTTAGTCTTCAGCTTATGTAAAACAAATTAATTAGAGATAAGTTTGAAAGGTCAAAATCCCTTAAGGTTTTCATTTTTTTAACTTTTCTTTTTTAAATTGCCAGAGGGCACGTGCATTCACCAGTGGGGGGCGGGGGAGAAAAAGCATCCCCCGAAAGATCATGGTCACACTACAGTCTCTTCCCATTTCTCCTGTTGGGATTTCGGGCATGCACACACATGCGCCCAGAGTATTTTTCAAGTTGCTGGTGCCGGGATTCAAACCATCATCAGCCATGTGGGATCTGGCTTCATTACCTCCACGGGACCGGTGATAAAGTTTTTATTTTTTACTTAAAATGAAACACATTCATATGTAGGTCAAAAAGCATAATAATAATAATCACTTATACTTTACTCCATGCCAGGAAATAGTCTAAGGATTTCATTTACAATCTCATCTAATCCTCTCTACCGCTCTGGGAGATAGGCACTGCTATCCTTGTTTCAGATGAGGACTTAGAGGTACAGAGCGGTTAAGTACCTCTTAGGGTTCATAAGCTAAGATATGCAAAATCAGAACACAATCTCAAATGTTTCATCTCTGGTCTTTACTCCTAGACATTTTCGGGGGACAATGCTCTTCTAGGAATGGCTTAGGTATTAAAAAGCAAACAAACAAATAACATACGAGTGTTCCAGAAACGGAAGAAACGTGTGAATGCAGTACAAAATAAGACAGTTTAATGAATTATATTAGTGACTTGTTATAATCATATTGGAAGTTCATTTTTAATTAGTTCATAGTAAACTGTTCTTTTATATATATATATTATATTTCTCAACAAAACTGGTTCAAAACTGCATTTTATTTTTCCTATTTAATTCTGTTTCATTTGGATAAATAAGTTACTCTATAATAATCCAATTTAGCTACTTTCCATGGGTTATTAAGACAGATTCAGCCTTCATTTTGTTTGTTCTTTGATTCTATGAACTACTGACAGCTTTCTAAATTATCCAAAGAATCTGAATTTCAATGCTTTATTATTTGTGAAATAATTTCTGCAGAGTTGCTGAAAACTGGCAAGTATATAATTAATTACACATATTAGACTCAGTTGGCTCTGACACAGAAGAAGTGGGTTTTGTCTGTCTCATCTCCACAGTATTTTTTGTCATTACTTTATCACTCTTTTTTTAAAAAAATCATATTTGTTGTCTCTTTTTTTTTAAGAATTATTTTAATTTAATTTTTATTTATTCACTTATTTTATTTTAATTTGACCAGAGAGAGACACAGAGAGAGAGAGAGAAAGTGAGAAAGCAAGCCACCAGATCCAGGACTTGGATCGTGGTCAGCCATGTGGGAATGTCCAGTGCCTTAACCACCACGCCACCTGCTGGTCACCATGTTATCACTCTTTAATGTCATTAGGAATGCCTTGGTTCCAGTTCAGTAGCAGAAAAGACATATATTTTTGTGCAGCATTACTGAAATAATTTTTAATGTTGAATAAATCTGGGAACGAACAATATACCACGTAGTATCTCAGCATAACAGGCAATCCCAATTCAAAATGAGCTATTTCAGATGTGAACAAGAATGTCTAGTGGGACCAGCAGGTGGTGTGAGAGTTAAAGCACTGGACTCCCACATGAACCACCATGCCCACCATGGTTCAGTGCTGGACCTGACGGCTTTCTCTCTCTCTCTCTCTCTCTCTCTCTCTCTCTCTCTAGTGAGCACACCTGCCCTGGGAAAAAAATAATGATAAAGTCAAATAAAAATAATTGTTAAAAAAAAAAATAAAAAGAATGTCTGGTCAATTGGTAGGGTGGGCCTGTCAGGAGCCATGTGGACAAAGTTACCTCTTGAAGAGTCATCTGAAAGAAAGACCTAGCCGGAGCAATGAGCTTGAGTTTGTAAGGGAGCCTTCCAGGAGGCCAGGGCTCGGTAGACGGCCTCGGGGTTATCATTCCACTCATTCCCATTTATGAGTCTCCTGAGTGGGTATCTGGGACCTGGGGGGAGCAACAACAACAACAAAAAAGTAAAAATGGAAGGTGCTGGTTCACTGAAAATGGAAAAAACCCACACCACTGGTTTGGCTTCCTCGTCTCAGAGTGAATCCAAGGAGAGAAGCATCCTCCTCGCAGGGCCTTTGCAGGGCTGCTAGGTAGAGATGGTGGTGACGACACAAGCTAGGGAGACAGAGCACAGCCAAGCAGTGGAAGGCTGTGAGCACTGCCAGGTGTGGGCACAGGGCAGAAGCCGACGCCCAGTTCCTGCCCGGCACCTGCAGTGACCGAGTCCCCCCTGGACAGCAGAGGGACCCAGAGGAATTACCATGCAGACAGAGGAGGGCCGTGTCCTCTGGGGAAAGCAGTACTGGTGGAGGAGCTACAGGACCAGGGGGCGGACTTAGGGGCTGGTGGGTGGCTGATGAATCACAATGTCTCTGTGAGCATATGTGAGACACCCACTTAGATGCCTAAAACACCTCAAGAAACTCAAATTGCAAAAGGGGGCTGAAATAATTTGCAAACCAAGAATCATAATTTTAATTAAAAAATTTTTTTTATAATGTCAGGAGAGTCTGAAGGGCTGTGGTGGGCAAGTGATGCTATGAACCGATGACTGTCGGAATATTTGACGTAATGCGACCTTACTTGTTTCCAAAAGTGAGTGGACGTTGAGCAAAGGATAAAATTCCCTTTAGGTCAGAGATGGTTATCAGAACTGTTGGGAATTGTTGGAGGAGTCACTTGGGAACTCATATCCTAATTATTTAAGTACAGATAGAAAGTGCAACCTTGGGGCTGGAGGTGCCGTGGTGGTTGAGGGCGCTGGACTCCCACATGGCCGACCACAGTTCTGGCGGCTTGCTTTCTCTTTCTCTCTCTTTGTTCCTTTCTGGTTAAGTTAAAATAAATAAATAAATACAGTTAAATAAAACAATTTATTTAAAAAAAAGAAAGTACAATCTCATTTGTAGTCAAGTTATTTTTGCGTAAAAAAACACGTCATGACTTTCCCAACGACCTAATATAATGTCGTACACATTCTTATTTAAGACTAAATAACTCAGACTTTGGAAAATGTACCAGTTTGAAACTTGGCTATTGCCTCACAGAAGTACAGAAGTCATAGGGCCTAACCATGTCTGCTTGAGTCAGAGTGAGGTAAAGGATATATTTATATTCCTAGAGCAGTATTTGCCCTATTTGCCACACTGTGTGTGTGTGCGTGTGTGTGTGTGTGTGTGTGTGTGTGTGTGCGTATGGTGTTTCTTAATACAGGATCTCACTACGTCACAATTCTCCTGCCTCCGCCTCCCAAGTTGCTGGGCCCATGGGCACACAACATCATGCCCGGCTTTTTAGGATTGGCCAGGAATTGAACCGAGTCTCCCATGTGGCTGCAGCCTGCCAAACATCAGCATTCAGTGTGTGCTAACACAGCTGGGCCAGTATTTAACCTACCCATGACAGCAATACTGAACAAACTACACCTTCAAATACTTGTGGGCCCACAGCCTCCCCTGAGAGGTTCTGCCCTTTACGCACCTTCTAGAGTGTGATTTCTGCTTGTGCTTCTCTTCCTGTATAAATGGCCCTGCCACCTAAAGCCATAGCTGACGTGAATGGGGATAGTTATCTGAGCCAGGGAAAGCCAACTTGTTGTTCGTCCAATAACCTGTGAGTTATTTTGTCTTGAAAACTCTGTCCAGTGGGGATAGTTGTAACCACTTGGATTGATGAATATCACCTTTCTTTGGGGAGTGTTAAATTGGTAGCAAAGATCAGAACTGAGGGGAGCCAGCAGGTGACATGATGAGTAAGGCACTAGACTCCCACACGTCAACAGTGGTTCAAGTCCTGGACCTGACAGCCTGCTTTCTTACTTTCCCTTTCTCTTTCTCTGGTCAAATTAAAAAGTAATAGGAAATGAAATGAAATAAAATGATCCTGAAGAAAAAAGATAAGAACTGAAAGATGAAGATTGTGCAAAGGTGATTGGTAGACGCCTATCTTCAGATGGGACCAGCAGATGGCATAATGGTTATGTTGCTGGACTCCCATAGAGTCTACTGCAGTTTGAGTACCAGATCCAGCAGCATAAGACTCACACCAGGCATGTGTGTATGCATGCCCAAAATTCGGAGAGGAGAATGGAGGAGAGAGGTTTGCAGTGTGGCCATCCCCCCATGGGAGGAGGATGGTTTCTTGCTTTCTGTCTCTCTGTCTCTCTGGTGAGCACATGTTCCTTATTGCAAAAATTTCTCTCTCTAAAAAAAAAAAAAAAAAAAAAAAAAAAGCCTAAAAGCAGGAGAAACCAAGAAGAACGAGACGCTAAAATGGCAGGCACCATTATGTTGAGCAAAGCTTGAGAAGGTCATTTTATTGGTGGCATCTAAAGCAGAACAATCAGACATGGAGAATTTTTGTGAAGAGCATGCAATGGAATCATTGGAATCTTACCTTGTTACAAGAATTATTGGACATCATGATAGTTTTCAAGCCATGCTCTGGAATTCCTGGAGGCTTGAGTATGTCTCTGTTTCTGTAAACAACTGGATTTTAGTTACCTCCACACTGCTGCAATGAATTGTTTTTAATTTGCTAGAAGGTGTGTTGTGCACTCACCAGAGACAGAGAGGGAGAGGAAGAAATCCCCCACTCCAGTGGGGTGTGGTCATATTGCAATCCCTTCTCCTCCATTTCTCCATCCAGTCAGGATTTGAGGGCACACACACATGCCTGGTGTGTTTCTCAAGCCGTCAGATCCAGGATTTGAACCACATAGTTGGCCATGTGGGGTCTGGCTCCATTAACCACTAGGCCATGGGGGCCAACCTGCAATGAATTGTTTTAGACATCAGTACCAATTTGAATAGGAAGAAAAACATATTTGTTTATGAGGCATCTGTGATAAGGTTAATGAAATGATCATCAGAAATCAAAGTTAATGAGGTTAATGATTGATCCATCAGAAATAGACATTTAAACTAAACTAGTAAATATTCTAATGCTATGGGTATTGAACTTAAAATTTGATCTGAATTTTCCACATATCTAGAGCAAAAAAGAAATAAAACAAAAATATTCCAAATTCACGTATTACTTTATCTTCCTTTGTTTTTCTCTTCCCTTCCTCTTGCATAAGTAGATAGCCAGGTCTGTGCTTTCTTCTTCAAGGTGAAGCCTGTGATGCGATTGGACATTGAAATGCCTGGAAAATGCTCTCGCTTTTATTTCAAAAGAGCTAAGTCTCAGTAGAGGAGCCAAATTGCAGCGAGAGACGAAATAACTTTAAGAACGTTGAAGTAAAAGAACACTCAGTTCAGGAAAAAAGATTCTACAGGCTCAATGAAGGCCAAAGGAACTTTGGATTTGGGCATGGGGACCTGGTGATGCTTTGGGGTGGTATTGCCAGGGAGGGAATGAGACTGAACCTCAGAAGGGAATGGCTGCAGGGGACAAGAAACCTCAAACCTGAGCCCCAGCATCAGCAAAAACAGCTCTTCTGCACGCCTGCAATGGAAGCAGCCAGGAGCACTGGGAGGAAGGTGTGACGCAGGCGCAGTATGACCACAGCGTCAATGTGTGACTGGTGACTCGTGGGCCTATTACTGCCTCGGTTCCAGAAGTTTTAGCAATCCTAGGGAGGTCAGGAGCAAGCTCCAAGAACAAACAAGGCTGGATTCCCACAGGGCTGGTTTAACTGAGGGTTGGAGTGTGCGTGTGTGTGTGCATGCGTGTGCATGTGTGCACGTGTGAGTGTACACATGCTGTGCTCAGGATCAGGAGGTACCTTGCTGGAGAACATTTTTTGTTTGTCTGTGTCTGAGAACTGAGATTCTCATCCACCGTACTCGTATCGTCAGGACAGAGAAAAGAAGCAGGCTCGTCTCTGAGTTTCACGTGAATCACAGTGACTGCGGTGACAGTTTGGTTCTTTCAAATCACGAGCTAAAATGACATGCGAGGACATCTTGAGTAACGGAGCCTTACCATCAAAAAGACAAACATCCGTCTCACAGCTCATTCCTCCCACACGGAGTTGGATCTGGAAGATCATTCGGGCGGTGCCAGTTCTTGCCACTGTGCTCGCCGGCCGCGGTGGACGCCCGTTCTGGGCCTATACCATTCTGGCGACTCAGCTGCTCTGTGTCTGCTCTTCCTGCTGCTGGGAAATGAACTGACTTCTCTCCATTGTCTTTCTTTGCTTTTGCCATTCATGGTTTCTGACTACTCCTGGCTTTTATTGTCTCGTGGCTTCTGATCATTGCCTTTTCTCTGGGTGTTGGTTGGCTTTGTTCTTTTCATTTTCGAATTCTACCCTCACAATAAACTGCTGACTTACTCTGCATGTTACACACTCAGCTTTGCAAAAGAGAATATTGGCCCATTCATTCAGTTACGGCCACGTCTGTTGGGCAGAGCAATTACCCCTGGATCCATTACTCATGCCTGGTCCCAACTCCGAGTAGGGCTGGTTCTCAAGCCTTACCAGCCTGCCTCTCAAGCTATTGGAGTTGGGCAGACTCTGAGAAGAACAGAGAACCCTTATAGAGTGTTCTCTGGGGCCACACATTGTCCCAAGGGCTTTACTGCTAGTCTTTAAAGTTTGGAGTAATATTCCCATTTTACAGAGAAAGCTAAGGTGATCAGACTAGAACAATATTCCAGTGTCACACAGATGGTGGGTAAGCAGAAGAGCTGGGATTCTAGCCAGGCAATCTAGCTTCTAACCACCACCTTTCCGATTCAATTGAATTTAAAGAAACCTCTATTGCAGTTCCTGTGGGTAGCAGTCTGGTTGCTAGCTGACCACCCAAGAGTCCAGATCTGTGTTCACTGTGTAGAACTGTCACCACTGAGAAGCAGCTGCTCAGCTGAGGACCACGCGTTTCCAGTACCTTAATACCTAAATAGGGGTGACTTATTTTAGCCAACATGCTTCTCATCCAAGTCAAAGATATTAGGAATCCCTCCTGCTGGGGCCAGCAGGTGGCGTAGTGGTTAGTTGCCACCACTGATCACAGTCACCCCACATGACTGATCACAGTTCAAGTCTCAGACCTGGTGGCTTAAAAATCACACTCTGTGTGTGCATGTGTGCCCAAAATCATGGAAGGAGAATGGAGGAGAAGGGATTGTGGCATGGACATCTTCCCTGGGGAGTGATTTCTTACCTTCCTTCTCACTGTCTCTGTCTCTCTCTGGTGAGTGCATGTACCCTACAGCAAAAACTTAAAAAAACATTCTTTGTGCCTTTCTCGTGCTCTGATCCCCTTCCATGGAAACCTTAGAATCCACTTATTTAAGGTGGCAGTTCCAGGGACTAACAGATGGAGTAATGGTTATGTCACTGGAATCCCATATGGCTGGCTGCTGAAACTCACACCAGGCACATGTGCACATGTGCTCAAGATCCCGAGAAGGGAATGGATGGCATGGCCACCCCCACTGGTCTCCCTTGTGCATGAGCCCTTGTACCCAATGGCAAAACTCTCTCTTAAAAAAAAAAAAAAAAAGGGACCAACAGTTGGCAAAAGGGCAATGTCCCAAAAGGGACCAGCAGTTGGCGTAATGGCTATGTCACTGAATTCCCATGTAGTCGACCGCGGTTTGAGTCCCGGACCCAGTGGCTTAAACTCACACTGGGCTTGTGTACATGTGTGCCCAAGATTCTGAGAGGAGAATGGAGAAGAAGGGATCATGGTGTGGCCATCTGCCCTGGGGGGTGATTTCTCTCTTCCTGTCTCTCTGTCTCTGTCTTTCTGGTGAGTGCATGTGCCCTATAGCAAAAACCTCTCTCAAAAAAAAAAAAAAAAAAAAAAGATGGTAGTTGCTTTAAATGGAAAGTGCCTGGTTCCCTGAATGTGCTCAGCACGTGAACTGCCAGGGCTGCCTTATCCCTGTGGGACTCAGCTTCCTCTTCATAGCACTTACCCACTGTGCGGCAGGGCCAATGACTCCCTCCTTTTTCAGGTTCTTTCTTTCATGAGAGACAGAGGTAGGCACCTCCACTGGAGCCTTCATGCCATGACCCACCTCCAGGAGGTGGATTATGGGCACTTGCTCAGGGATGGCCATGCTACAAACTCACGACTTCTCCCTGAGGCCCGGCTGTGTCACTGCTGCACCACCAGTGGCCCCAGGAGTTGACTGTGCCATTCCGCATGTGTGACACATATGCAAATATCATTGTCTGCTGGGGAGATGCGCAGCATCTTTCCTTGGGCCTACTAGAATTTTCTTAGGGCATAATCAAGCTTATCCATGGGGAATACTGGGAATTGTTTCCACCCTGCTTGGGTCTAGATTCTGATAAAGCTAGAATCACATATTTCCCAATGTTACAGGCTGGGTTATGTCCTCTTCCCAAATTTGTATGTTGAAGTCCTAATCTCTAGCACCTCTGCAATTGTATTTGGAGATAGGGCCATCAGAGAGGTAACGGAGGTAACCCGAGGTCATACCAGCGGGCTCTCATCCAATATGATTAGTGCTCTTATGAGAAATGAGAAGGACTATGTTTTCCAGTACTTTAGAATCTAAATAGAAGCCCGTGACTTGTTCCAGCCAATGTGAACCGAACTGGTGTGCATTGCAGGTGGCATAGGTGGTAGGATGCCTGTGTTTGTACCTGCACAGGCCTGTGATCCTGGCTGGCTGGGAGACTTGGAGGGAGAATCACAGTGTGGCAAAAGATGCCTACCATTCTATTTCTCCTCTCCTCTCTCTGTCAAGAAATAAAAAGGAGATTAAGATACATCAACACAGACTGTGTGTGTGTGTGTGTTTATAAACAATATTAGTAAGAAAAATTATTATTTTTTGTCCCCAGAGGGCATATGTACTTGCAAAAAAGAGACAAAAAGATGGGAGAGGACCCCAATGGGATGTGGTCATACCATAGTCCCTTTGCTTCCATCTTTCTGTCCTGTCGAGATTTTGGCCATGCATGCATATTTACTTGGCATCTTTTTTAAGTGTCTGGGGCCAGGATTCAGACCTTAGCTGGCCATGTGGGATCCAGCTCCCTTAACTATGGGGCTGTCCCCAAAAGACTCTTTCAATAATCCCACAATTTTTTTCCCTTTATTCCTGAGAGAATATGTGCATGAGAAAGAGAGAGAGGAAGAGAGAGATATGAGCTCCTCCACCAGGCCTGGTCATGCCGCAATCCTCTTCCTCTAGTTCGCTAGCTTGTCAGATCTTAGGCACTTGCGCATGCGCCTGGATGTTTTAGGCTGACTGACAGGCCTGGGGTTCGAGTCAAGGACACCATGTGGGATCCGGCTTCTCCTGAGCAGCACTTTATCACTGTGCCATGAAGCCCCCACATTTATAAATGCTTTGATCATAAGAAACAGAAGAGAGGGATTTTATTATTGTGAATATTTTTTCAATGTTGTTCAGTATTCTAGACTATCAGGGGCATAACAAGATTCTGTTCATAGACCGCTCCATTTTCAGAGAGAATGGAAGCCTCAGAAGAGCAGCTTCACTAATATCAGGCTGTTCAGTGAGCCCTCAGAAAACACTTTATTCTCATGTCCTATTCAGTTTTTATAAATTATACAATCAAGTATTTACGGATAATACTAATGCTTTAAATAAGAAGAAATGATGTTAGTAGCTGGAAGCCTAGTCTGTTCATCTTTATAAAAAACTATAAGCATACATAGGATAAACAGTGATGAACATAAAATTACTCCAAAATCTCTAGAGACATATTACGCATATTCTTATAGAAGACTATTACTAGAAGAAAAAAAAAACCTGCCTAAATGCTGTAAGTATTCTGAGAAAAAATACGATTTAACGGTAAGATAAGAGACTGGATCCATTTTCAATTGCATTATTCATTTTGAAGCTGATGAGATTGGGGTTGAGCAAAGTGGCTGGTTTATTGTGCCCAAGTTGCACATTGCCACTTTTTTAATTACCAAGAGACACTTGATTAAATAACATCACGTATTCACTGTGGTCATTCTCACAAGGACAGCTGTTCTCACAGCTGGATGAGGCAGCAGTCTCACAAAGGCATCCTGACCTTGGTCGCATGTCTGACCTCTCCTTTGAGACGTCTCTGTTAGGCCCTGTAGATCTCACCTCTGGCACTTCTCTCAGACATGCCTGGAATAGAGCTGAAATGGAATCTTGTCATAAATCAAGGTCTATGAATAGATACTATAACATTCCTAATTTATATGCTATGTGGTGTGTTCCTCTGAGAGACATAAAGCTATGCAAATAGAGTAACGGAAAAGCACTCATAAAAGGATCATTTTGCTAAGAAAGGAAGCAGCAGAAATCAGCAAGCTCACTTCGTGAGTGAGCAGATCTGCAAGCAGCGTGGAAGGGCAGAGGTAGAGGGGCTCAGAGGAAGCAGATAATTCAGTCCGGGGTAGTGGAGTCGTCTCTCTCACTATCTACATGGAGGATGTGACAAACCATTTTGTGTAATCTGGGCTCATACCAGAAGGTAGAAAAGAATTGTACCTCTTGCTCCTTTGCTGACCTCTCCTTTGCTAAAAGGGTTAGCGCGAACATACCCAGACATAAAAGTTATCTTCTGGCACATAAATATTATGTTCTAGCTAATCAAGTCTCCACCTACAGATCCTAGTAGCCCATAGATGATGCATTACTTTCTTTTTGTGTTTTTGCTTTTCTGTATTTAATTTTATTTATTTGTTTATTTATTTTAATTTGACCAGAGAGAGACAAAGTGAGAGAGAGACAGAGAGAGAAAGAAAGCAAGCCACCAAGTTTGGGATTCAAACCTCGGTCAGCCATGTGGGAGTACAAAGCCCCCAACCATCATGCCACCTGCCGGCCCCAATGCATTACTTTCATAGTCCAAATAAAAGTAAAGCTCAGAATTTGCAGTAAAGCGTAGGTGTTAATGTACATGCCAACTATCCCACAATTTATGAATATTCGTCTAACTCTGATTACTCGGAGTTTCCCCTTCTTTTAAATTTATTCTAAGTGCTCAATACACAAAACCAAAACAGTGCTTATTTTATATCACATCTCCAAACCCAACTTTTAAAAATTACTTTTAGTTTAACTTGCCTATGTAATCACTCTTATTATAGAACAATTCTGTAATTCATTGTAGAACATGTCATCAATTCAAGGAACTATTTAGCATCTCTTGCTAACTGCAAAGGGGGCCAGATGATGCCACTTGCCATTTTAATTTGTTAAATGGTACTGAGGGAGACCAGATGTGGAACGCACATTTCCAATTAAACTTTCTAGCGTTTGGTTGATATCTATTTGAGGCATTGTATTTTAGATAGTAGAGTTGCATTAGCACACGATTTGAGCAAACTAATTTGGGGGCTGAATTGTACAATGAAACATATATTGCCTAGAAAAATAAAGATTGTCCTAGGATTCGGGTGGGTTTGTGAGTCCAGAGCTCTTCCTTAGATACTAGTTTTTAGAAATGTGTGATGTGGAACCAGCAGTTGGTGTGATGGCTGTGTCGCTGGACTTCCATGTAGTCAAACGTGGTTCGAGTCCTAGACCCGGTGGCTTAAACTCACGCTGGGCGCATGTGCGCGCGTGCCCAAGATCCTGAGAGGAAAATGGAGGAGAAGGGATTGCGGCATGGCCATCTCCCCTGGAGGGTGATTTCTCACTTTCTGTCTGTCTCTCTGTCTTTCTGGTGAGCGCATGCGCCCTATCGCAAAAATCGCTCCAAAAAAAAAGAAGAAGAAAGGTGTGATGTAAAATTCCTTATTTTTATAACTGAAGTGGAAAAGTAGCTGTGGAGTCAGTTGAGCAACGGCGATGGCAAATGGCGATCAAAGGGCCTCTGTTGACAATTTCTATCTTCTTTGGAAAATGTCTTTTGCTATAGGGTGCGTGCTCTCGCCAGACAGACAGAGAGAGACAGAGAGACAGAAAGCGAGAAATCACTCCCCAGGGGGATGGACACGCCGCAATCCCTTCTCCTCCATTCTCCTTTCGGGATCTTCGGCACACACGCACACGTGCCCGGTGTGAGTTTAAGCCACCGGGTCCAGGACTTGAACCGCGGTCGACTACGTGGGAGTCCAGCGACATAGACATTACGTTAACTGCTGGTCCCTGGAAAATGTCTTTTCAGGTTCCACTTAAAAACATTTTTTTTAATGGTCTTTGCTAGAGTGAGACGGAGGAAGAGACAGTGAGAGGGAAAGTGAGAAATCACTCCTAAGGGGGGAATGGTCACACACCACAATCTTTGTCCTCCATTCTCCTGGGATTTGGGGGCATACATGTACACATCCCTAGAACTAATTTTAAGCCACCGATCTGGAACTCAAAGGACTGTTGGCCATGTGGGAGTCTAGCACCTTAATCACCACACCATCAGCTGGCCCTGCCAAGGTCTTTTTTTTTTTTTTTAAAGAATTATTTAATTTAATTTATTATTATTATTTAACTTACTATAGGGCGTGTGAGCTCACCAGAGAGAGAGAAGGTGAGAAAGCAAGTCACCTGGTCCAGGACATGAACCACAGTTGGCCATGTGGGAGCTGAGTGCCTTCACCACCATGCCACCTGCTGGCCCTTTGTGTCCATTTTTTAATTGGATTTTTTTCTTGCTATTGAATTGCTATTGAGCCAATTCAATAGCAAGAAAAAAATATTTTGGATATTAATCTCTAGTTGGATGTATTTCTCGCAAGTGCTTTCTCCCAGTCTATAAATTGTCTCTTCACACAGCTATTTCCTTTCCTGTACAGGACCTTTTTAGCTTGATGTAATCCCATTTGTCTAATTTTGCTTGTATTGCCTGTGCTTTGGGTTAAATTCAAAGTCATTGCCAAGACCAATGTTATATAGCTTTCCCTCTATGTTTTCTTCTAGCAGTTTAACGGTTTCTGGTCTATGTTTAAGTCTTTAATCCATTTGGAGTTGATTTTGTATACGTTATGAGATAAGGGTTTAATTTCCTTCTTTTGCATGTGGGTATATGGCTTCTTAATACCATTTATCAAAGAGACTATCCCTTTTACATTGTGTATTTTTCACTAGAAATCAACTGGTCATAGATGTGTGGGTTCATTTCTGGGCCCTATCCTATTCCATTTCTTGATATATCTATTTTAGGTTTTTGATTGTATGTTTGTTTTACCAGGTACCATGCTGTTTTAATTCCTCTGACTTTGTAGTATCATTTGAAATTAGATAGTTTGATGCCTCCTTATTCTTGTTGCCCATAATTTCCTTGCTATTTGAGTGTGTGTGTGTGTGTGTGTGTGACTTCATATGAATTTTGGAATTACTTTTCTATTCCTATGAAAATAGCATTAGAATTTTTTTTAAAGATTTGCTTAATTTTATTTATTCATTCATTTATTTTAATTTGATCAGAGAGAGACAGAGGAAGAGGGAGCAGGAAAATGAGAAAGCAACCCACCAGGTCCAGGACTCAAACTGCGGTTGGCCATGTGGAAGTGTCCAGTGCCTTAACCACCATGCCACCTGATGGACTCCGCATTGGAGTTTTAATAAGAATTACATTGAGTCTGTAGATTGCTTTGGGTAGTATGGAGAGTTTAACAATGTTAGTTCTTAAAATCTATGCATGCGAAGAGAGTTTATTTGTGTCTTCAATTTCTTTAATCAGCATTTTATAGTTTTCTGTATTCAGGTCTTTCACTTCCTTGATTAAATTTATCCCAAAGGGGTTTCTTTTTATTATTATCATTGTATTTCTGTTTTGTAAACATTGTAAATAAAATTGTTCTCTTGATTTCTTTCTTGGATAGTGTGTAGAATTTATTTTTAATATGTGTGTAATGAGTGATATTGAATAAGAATTTTCTGAATCTGACAAGCAACATCAAACCATGGAGCACACAAGCTCTAGACTCCAAAGGAATAAATACAGAGAAAATCATGTCTGAGGGCATCATAGCAAAACCACTAAAAAATAAAGAGAAATCTTAAGAGCATTTAGAGGAGGGACCAGAAGGACATAATAGTTACGTCGCTGGACTCCCGCATGGCCAACCGTGGTTCAAGTCCTCAACCCAGCAGCTTGAAACTCATGTCAGGTGCTTGTGTGTCCGTGCCCAAAATCTTGAGAGGAAAATGGAGAAGAAGGGATTGTGGCATGGCCATCGCCCTGGGGGATGACTTCTCGCTTCCTGTCTCTCTGGCCAGTGCACGTGCCCTATAGCAAAAAAGAAAAAAAAAAAAAAAAGGCATTCAAAGGAAAAAAAAATCATTCTTTCTTAACTTAAATTTTAATGTTGGGGTGAACTTAAATTTTAATGTTGGGGTGGGTGGGAAGGCTCAGGGAAAAAAGCATCTAACAAACACATACTTGCATGTAAACAAACAAATAGATTATGGAATGGCATTCCATAACAGAGCAAAACAGGGATATTTCCAATTATATATATGTACATATACACATATACATGTATCTCAGAAAAAATCCTCAAAAATTAGTGCAATGAAAATCAAAAGTGCACAACATAATGTTATTTGTTGACGATGATGTGGATGGTAATATTCCTGAACTGAAGGTCACATACACGCTTTGAAAAACCATATTATGGGGTGGCTCTGTGACATGGTGGTTAAGGTACCTGGATCCCACATGACCGACCACATGATTTGAGTACAGAACCTGGAAGCTTGAGAAACATGCCTGGTGTCTGTGTGTGCAGGCCCAAAACTCCAAAAAGAGAGAGGGAAGGAGAAGCAATTGTGGCATTACCATTCTCCACAGGGAGAGCTTTTGCCTCTCTTTCTTTCTCTCTTCTGCAGGCATGCACACCTTCTAGCAAAACAAAACAAAAAAATAAAAATAAAATTGGACCTCACAAGGACATACAACAATTAATTGTAAATAAAAATTACTTAAAAATGTTAATTATTTTTTTTAATTAAAAAAATGTATTGCCAGAGGGCATGTGTACTTGTTTGGGGGGGACCCACTGGGGCATGGTCATGCTGTAATCCCTTTTCCTCAATTCCTCCTTCCCACAGGAGGTTAAGCACACATGTGGATGTACCCAGTGTGTTTCTGTTGTTGTTTTAGGTTTTTGCCATAGTGTGCGGGTGCTTGCCAGAGAGAGAGAGTGAGAAATCACTCTCAAGAGGGAATGGCTATGCCACAACCCCTTCTCCTCTTTTCTCCTGTTGTAGGTACATGTGCACATGCACTTGATGTGATTTTCAAACTGCCAGAGCCTGGACTTGAACCACTGTCAGCCATGTAAGAGTTCAGTCCCTTAACCACCACACCACCTGCTGGTTTTCTCAATGCATTTTTCAAGCCTCCAGGACAAGATCCAAACAGTGGTTGCACATCTGTGACCCGACTTTCTATGCACTGCTCTTGCCCATCGTGTTTAACCGCTATTAATGGAACTAGCCTAACCACCTGCTGCCCATAGATGGTGCCTTCTCTGTCCTCTCCTGGTGAAAGGACCAAACAAACTTTCTCAGGCCTCTTTTAATTTTTTTTTTTTAGATTTTTGCCATAGAGCCCATGAACTCACAGGAGAGAGACAGAGAGAAGAGAGTGAGAGAGAGAGACAGAGAGAAATCTTCCCCAGAGGGGATGGCCATGTCACAATCATGTCTCCTCCATTCTCCTCTCAGGATTTTGAGCACTCATGCACATGTGCCTGGGGTGTTTTTCAAGCAGCCAGTCGGATAGTTGAACCATGGAGTTGGCAATGTGGGATCCAGTGTCTTAACTACCTGCTGGTCTTGGGCCTGTTTTTAATGTTTTATTATTATTACGTATTTTCATGTATTTCTTTGGGGGAGACAGAGACAGAGAGACAAGAATCATCAAGAGCATCTCATGAAGCAATTCCCTCCAGTCATGCCCATCAGCCTAGTCTGTGGCATGGTCACCCAGGAGCTGATTCTGTCATTTTCCATTGTGGGCCCAGCCTCTCTCAAGCAGCGCCTTCCAGGCATGGGGCCTGTTTTGTAAGGACAGAGCCCTTATGACCTAATCATCTCCCCAAAGCCCCACTTCTTTATACTATCACACTGAGGGTTAAGTTTTAACATATAAAATTTTCAGGCATAAACATTCAGACCGTAGCGATTATTTTCATTACTGGGATAATAAATATATCAGTTTGTTTCTGAACTGCCAATTCTATTTCATTGATTTACGTGTATCTCTCTATAACCCAGTACAATTTTTCATTTTTCTTGATTGTAGTAACTTAGTGATTAATACAAAATCAATGCCTATTTTGTGCCAGTTCTCATTCTAGGTACTAGAGATACAGAAGTTGACAAATGAAAAACGATTTCTGCTATCACAGGAGACACCTTATAGATGAAGAGGCAGATAATAAATAGCAATAACTGATTTGTATGGCGCTTTACAGTTTGCAAAATACTTTCACAGGCACCAACTCATTGGATTGTCATAACACCACCCTGGCATGTTTTCCAAGCTTCCAGGCGTGGGACTCAAACCAGGCAGTTGGCCATGTGGGATCCACAGTGTGTTTCTGTTGTTGTTTTAGGTTTTTGCCATAGTGTGCGGGTGCTTGCCAGAGAGAGAGAGTGAGAAATCACTCTCAAGAGGGAATGGCTATGCCACAACCCCTTCTCCTCTTTTCTCCTGTTGTAGGTACATGTGCACATGCACTTGATGTGATTTTCAAACTGCCAGAGCCTGGACTTGAACCACTGTCAGCCATGTAAGAGTTCAGTCCCTTAACCACCACACCACCTGCTGGTTTTCTCAATGCATTTTTCAAGCCTCCAGGACAAGATCCAAACAGTGGTTGCACATCTGTGACCCGACTTTCTATGCACTGCTCTTGCCCATCGTGTTTAACCGCTATTAATGGAACTAGCCTAACCACCTGCTGCCCATAGATGGTGCCTTCTCTGTCCTCTCCTGGTGAAAGGACCAAACAAACTTTCTCAGGCCTCTTTTAATTTTTTTTTTTTAGATTTTTGCCATAGAGCCCATGAACTCACAGGAGAGAGACAGAGAGAAGAGAGTGAGAGAGAGAGACAGAGAGAAATCTTCCCCAGAGGGGATGGCCATGTCACAATCATGTCTCCTCCATTCTCCTCTCAGGATTTTGAGCACTCATGCACATGTGCCTGGGGTGTTTTTCAAGCAGCCAGTCGGATAGTTGAACCATGGAGTTGGCAATGTGGGATCCAGTGTCTTAACTACCTGCTGGTCTTGGGCCTGTTTTTAATGTTTTATTATTATTACGTATTTTCATGTATTTCTTTGGGGGAGACAGAGACAGAGAGACAAGAATCATCAAGAGCATCTCATGAAGCAATTCCCTCCAGTCATGCCCATCAGCCTAGTCTGTGGCATGGTCACCCAGGAGCTGATTCTGTCATTTTCCATTGTGGGCCCAGCCTCTCTCAAGCAGCGCCTTCCAGGCATGGGGCCTGTTTTGTAAGGACAGAGCCCTTATGACCTAATCATCTCCCCAAAGCCCCACTTCTTTATACTATCACACTGAGGGTTAAGTTTTAACATATAAAATTTTCAGGCATAAACATTCAGACCGTAGCGATTATTTTCATTACTGGGATAATAAATATATCAGTTTGTTTCTGAACTGCCAATTCTATTTCATTGATTTACGTGTATCTCTCTATAACCCAGTACAATTTTTCATTTTTCTTGATTGTAGTAACTTAGTGATTAATACAAAATCAATGCCTATTTTGTGCCAGTTCTCATTCTAGGTACTAGAGATACAGAAGTTGACAAATGAAAAACGATTTCTGCTATCACAGGAGACACCTTATAGATGAAGAGGCAGATAATAAATAGCAATAACTGATTTGTATGGCGCTTTACAGTTTGCAAAATACTTTCACAGGCACCAACTCATTGGATTGTCATAACACCACCCTGGCATGTTTTCCAAGCTTCCAGGCGTGGGACTCAAACCAGGCAGTTGGCCATGTGGGATCCAGCTGCCTTAACCACCAGGCCACTGCTGGCCCTCAATTATATTCTTTAAAATAGTGAATTAAGCAGAAGGATAATAATCTTTATGGCAGCACTGATTGTAAGAGCAAAATACAGAACACAAAGGAAATGTCATCAGCAGGAGAAGGCATAATTGTGGTATGTTTGGAGACTATTACATGGTAGGGAAAATTTAAAAATAGAGATATACATGTCAGCAAAGATGAATTATGATTAAAATGAAGAATGTTGAAGGAAAGATGACCACATAGAGCACAATGCCATAAAGGTTTGGTAAAAATAATTATTTAAATTTTATTTATTATGTTTTGTTTTGTTTTAATTTGTTACAGGGCATATGTGCTCACCAGAGAGAGAGAAAGAGAGAGAGAGAGACAGAAAGTGAGAAAGCAAGATTCCAGGTCGGGACTTGAACCTATAGGGTGTTTTTGCTCACCAGAGAGAGAAACAGAAAGTGAGAAATCACCCCTGAGGGGGTATGGTCACATTGCAGTCCCTTCTCTTTTTCTCCTCTGGGGACATTGGGCGCTCACTGCGGACCCCATGTGTGAATTTTAAGCCATTGAACTACAGTCAACTATGTGGAGTCCAGTGACATAACCATTACCCCATCTCCTGGTCCCAGTAAACACATTTTAATTCCTTGATTTTATTACTTAATTTATTTGCATTGCTTATATAGCAAAACAAAGTTATTAAAAGTAGAAATAATATTAGCTTTTCTGGTCTATTAAATATGTACAAGTTAAAAAATAGAAAACAAGTTTCTCTCTTTTTCCTAGAAACAGGTATTCCAGCACAAATTAGGAAATAGCAGATCTGGGTGGTAGATTAAAAAAGTCTAGGGACAGGTTTGCCTCAGATGACCTCTAAAGCTTCCTTGACCTCTTGACAGTTTATGATTGACAGGATTCTTCCCTTCTTACCTTTTAAACAATCAGCAGGGATAACACAAAAACAGTTTTAATTGAGTATCTGGCGGTAGTAGTTGTGTTACTACTACTAGCACTACACGCTGCGAATGGGAGGGGTAGGTGTGGGTCTGTGTTAAAACAAACCCAGAAGCAGGGGCTGGCAGGTGGCGTGGTGGTTAAAGTGCTAGACTCCCACTCCACTGCCGGTGGTTGGAGTCTTGGACCCGCGGTTTGCTTTCTCACTTTCCTTTTCTCTCTCTGCTCAAATTAAGAAATAATGGTAACAAATGAAATGAAATAAATAAATAACTCTTAAAAAAAATCACACCAAAACCCCTAAACAGGAGCCAAAGGAGAGCAGGCCTCAGGGCTGCCTTTGGCCCTCCTTTTCGGGAATGATGGGTGGTTCTTAGGCCTCGGAGCAACACAACCAGTGAGAACCATAACTTTGAAAGGGAATTACTTTCCAAGGCACAGCCGCGGGGGAGTGGGGCGCCATCCCACCCAGCGACGAGTGTGTAGTCGTCCTTTCGGGTCTCCGCCAGTGGGGACGACGGGCAGCTACTGGTCCTCCAGGTACCGAGATCGCGAGGCGGGAAGGCCTCTTGTCACGGCCCTGGCCCGGCCTCTCTGCCCAGCGCCGGGGCTCGCGCTCGCCGCGGGCACACGCAGGACCGCGCTGGTCTGGGTGAGACCCCGAGGACGTCCGGCTGCCCCCACGTGCGCGCCGCCGCC
>NW_006159834.1:1387775-1400771 GCF_000334495.1 Tupaia belangeri chinensis | reverse complement strand
CCGCCGCCGGACCCCCACCCCCCTCACGCCGTCCGTCCCCTCCCGCCCTCGCGGCGGGTCGGGGCGCGCTCCTCCTCTTCCCCGGCTGCGCTTCCTCCTCCCCCAGCCCGCGACGCCGCTGCCCCCTCCGGCCTCTGGGGTCCGGGGGCCCTCGGACGCGGTCTGCCCGGCCATGTGGGCTGGAGGCGGAAGCTGACTTGCCCCGGCCGCCTTGAGCACCGCTTTCAGGGTGCAGTTCCTGCCGCGCATCCTCCGCGGGCGGAGGTGGCCAGGTGTGCGGGCTGTCGGGGCAGGTAGGGGCGCCGGCGGCTGTCCCCACAGGTAAGGGCGCGGAGCAGCCCCAGAGTGAGGGTCTCCGCAGCCGCAGCTCTTGCAGGGCTCGAGTCTGGCTGCAGGGCCGCTGGGCGGGGGGTCACTCTGGTCCCCGCTGGCTTGGGGGCCGGAAGGGACCTGCTGAGCTTGGAGAGGTGGGACAGGAGAAACGCTCGCTTCTCTCCTACTTCTTTGTGTTTTATTACCGTGTTTTGACACTTGGGCAACTTTGGAGATGGGGGTAGACAGGGCTCAGTAACCCCTTTTTTTTCCTTTGGCATCCAAAATTATTAATTAGAAAGTTAACGGGGTGAGTCACCTCGCTCTGGTACTGGATTTCCCACGGGGTGGAAGGGACAGTGGCCTCGAGGGTCACACTGTGAGGCCCAGGTACATGTATTTCAAGTTTTGTGCAGTGGATCAAACCCAACCTTGAGTAGGGTCAGGCCGGCGCGCGTGCCAGTGTTTATGTTTACTGAAGAGAGGATTTCGAGGCCCAGAGTGAGGGTAGGGCGCCACTGAGTTGGGGCTCTTGTTACTCTCCAGGTGTGTGGAAAAGACGCACAGGAATGTCAGGAATTACAGTGGCAGTGTCCTGCGTGTCCTGCGCGGAGATGAGCTTGAATAGAGTCTGAAGGCCTGATCAGGGGCCCGCCCTTGTCACTTGCGGTGCAGTATTGAATTAGTCAAGTTTAATTTTTCTGAGTTCTGGTGTTGCCCAGTGTGAGGAAATGATGATAGTCTTGTAGGTTGTTCAGAGACCCACAACCTCCAGTGACTGAAGTGCTGGTACAGAGTAAGGCTTTTTTTTTTTTTTTTTAAAAAAGGTTGCCATGCAATGAAACACGGCCGTATATAAAATATAAGAGAATAAGGAAGAAAACATATCTATCAAAACAATAAGTAAAGCTAAATATTTTTAAATATAAAATATATACAACTTAAATATATATGTAAAAATTAATATGTAAATATAATCCTTAAGGTTTACAACACTTGTAGGAGTCATTGTGAGATATCCTCACTGCGTAATATAGGTCTTGTTTATAGGATATGATCCTTGACCTTGCTAGTATCATTTGGAAAAGTTGCGTGTGGCTAAGTGTTGCTCGATCCAAAAATAGCATTGGGACTACTTAACATGCTAAACCTAGTACAGGTCCTTCTGATTTTTTTAAGTTTTCAATTTGTTGAGGCTTGTGTGGGACCTGGACTGAAAATGAAAACCAGTAGTTTTCTTTTGGAAATCCCGTTCCGTCTGAGTAGAATAATGTGGCTTGTACTGCATTTAATATTAGGTGGCGTTTTGTAATGATATATGAATTTATGGGCACTTACACTTTTTTCAAGACTTTTAATAGGTACTGTAAAGCCATGTTCATCAAGCATAGGTGACATTCAGTAGAAAGAACATTGGATCATTCAGCTTGCTAGACACATTTGTGAAAAGATTCAGCGTTTATTCAGTTTGATTGGCTTGGAGGTATTCTTCCTTGGACTCTGCAGGTATATTTCTGGTATTACCACTATACCCGTAGTCAGACCTATCCAGAGTGGCTCTCACAGCTGTCTTTTTTTTTTTTTTCGTTGCTATTATCAGCTCCTGTGGCCAAATTAAAACACATTTCTCACTAAGTCAGTGGTAGTTGTCCCTGTATTCTTTCTCTATTATAATTCCTCACCTTATAAACATCTACGACCAACCAAACAACTTCCGTTGTGCAGAAGTTCTTTTTTTTAAAGAATTATTTTATTTAACTTTATTTATTTAAATTTGACCAAAGAGGGATGGAGTAATAGAGAAAGAGGGTAAGTGAGAAAGCAAGCCGCCATGTCCAGTACTTGAACCGCAGTTGGCCACATGGGCGTCCATCGCCCCTAACCACCATGCCACCTGCCAGGCCCCCTTTTTATTTTTTTACTAGAGATTTTTGCTACAGGGTGTGTGCGTAAGCGTGACAGACAGAAAGCCAGAAATCACTCTCCCCAGGGGGAAGGGCCACACTGTAATTCTCCTCCGTTCTTGCGGGATCTTGGGCACGCGCACACACACCTGGCGTGAGTTTAAAGTCGCCAGGTCCGTGGTTGATCAGTGGGACTCCAGCAGTGTAACCAGTATGCTATCTACTGGTTCCACAGAAATTATTTTCTTATCCCAATAACAAATAGAGTTTCCTTTGCTTTTAGATTTCTTCCTCCAAATCAGGGTACCTTTTCTAAGTCTAGAATTATTAACTTGCTCTAGCCAGAGGTTGCGTTTTTTTTTTTTAAACTAATTTAATTTTATTTATTTATTCATTTATTTAAATTTGACCAGAGAGGGACAGAGTGAGAGAGAGGATGAGAGAGAGAGAAAGTGAGAAAGGAAGCCGCCAAGTCTGGGACTCTAACCACGGTAGGCCATGTGGGAGTCCAGCGTCCTTAACTACCACGCCACCTGCCGGTGCTTTTTTCCTTTACCCAAAATGTCACCTCACTTTTGAAATCACATCTGTTTTTTCAGTCCCAGCTTGAAACCTTGATTGGGTCACTAACTTTTCCCAAGCCAGTTTCTTTGTCTGTGATGAAACTAGGGCTTTTCTTGCCCCCTCTGTGTTCATACTGTCTAGGAGTAGTCTGCCTTCCTCTCCTCCTTGCTGTCCCTCTGGTACCCAGCCTGGCTGTGTGGCCAGCTTGTCTTTGGGAGCAAACAAGAAAAAACCCATAGAGGCCTTTCTATACCACTGTAACAGAAATAAACCTTTCCCCATTAGTCTGTCATACCAACTCGTTTCTTTTATAACATTTCATTTTACCTGCAGTTACCTCATTTGTTAGAAAATTATTAAGGATATTTGCCTTTTAGTCCAAAGATGAGCTTCACGAATAAATGTATCAATGGAAGAGTACAGAAATAGATTGTTACGTTTGAATCCTGACCTCATCAAGTGATGATGTATTTTTCTTTTTTTTTTTTTAAGAATTATTTTTATTTAACTTTATTTATTTATTTTTATTTGACCAAAAAGGGACAACATGAGGGGGAAAGAGGGAGAGAGGGAAAAGGGGAAAGCAAGCTGCCAGGTCCAGGACTTGAACCACGGTCAGCCATGTGGGAGTCCAGCACCCTTAACTACCACGCCACCTGCCGACCTGTATTTTTCTGTTTTTCTTTGCAAAAGTACATCATGACTTTTCCAGTGGCCCAAAAGCTGTGTGTCTTTGGGCAAGTAGCAATCTCTGTTTTTCAGATATATCTTTTAAAAATGGGGCCATTAATGGTTCCTACCTTGGGTTTTAGTGAAGACTCAATGCTAAGTATGTAAAGTACTTAGCATATTAGTAAACTTTAATATTAGCTCTTTTTATTGTGATACTGGATTTTATGTTAAGGTAGAAATTTTTTTTTTTATCTAAGGTGTTTAATTATTATTATTATTATTATTTTTTGAGAGGTTTTTGCTATAGGGTGTGTGTGCTTGCTAGAGAGATAGAGAGAGAAAGCAAGAAATCACCCCCAAGGGAGGATGGCCACGTTGCAGTCCCTTCTCCAGTCCCTTCTCAGGATTTTGGGCATGCATGCACTCGTGCCTGGCGTGAGTTTTTAGCTGCTGGGTCCAGGACTTGAACCACGGTTGACTATGTGGGAATCCAGCCATGTAACCGTTATGCTATCTGCTGGTCTCTAAGGTGCTTAATTTTTTTTTTTTTGGAGAGGTTTTTGGCTATAGGGTGCATGCGTTTGCCAGAAAGACAGGGAGAGACAGAGACAGAAAGCAAGAAATCACCCCCTAAATGGGATGGCCACGCTGCAATCCCTTCTCCTCCATTCTCCTCTTGGGATCTTGGGCACGCACGCACATGCGCCCGGTGTGAGTTTAAGCCGCCGGGTCCAGGAAACGAACTGCTGTCGACTACGTGGGAGTCCAGCGACATAGCCATTACACTAACTGCTGGTCCCAAGGTGCTTGCTTAATTTTAAGGAAAGTTTTGTAATCGAACTTTTTAAGAGTTCTTTATTGTATTTCTTTTCTCTTTAAGGTTTATACACCTGTCCAGGGAAATTGTGAGAGAGCTCGTGCATGTGTGGGTGATGGGGGAAGGCTCCCCAGCAGGAGTCTCATGCCATGATCCACCCCCAGTCTCAACCAGTCTGGAATATGCGTACATGCAGGTGCACCCAGTGTGCATAGGGAGGTCCTGAGACACGAACCTAGGACCTTCCCACATGGTCCAGTTGTGTTATTGCTGTGTACTGCCTACCCTTGCTGCCCTGTATTTCTTGATAGATGTTCTAATCTTATTTAATAGTAGTTTGTATGTATTTGTGTAAATCATCTTCAGTTGTGTATAAGAGTTTTTTTGAAGATAGAGGCCATGTCTTACTCATTTTTTAATTTTCCAAAGTGCCTTTCTTTCATTTATTAAAAGAAAGAAAAGGTCAATGAACCTGCCATGGAATGTAAAGGAATTCTGTATTTTTGTTATCTTTTGTGAAGGCCAAATAGTATACTATGTTATGGATGTACTGTCATTGATTTATTCATTTATGATTCAATTTAATTTTTTAAGAGATTTTTGCTATAGAGCACATGCGCTCACTGGAGAGAGAGACAGAGAGACAGAAAACAAGAAATCACGCCCCCCAGGGAGGGTGGCCACACCACAATCCCTTTTCAAGTCTTCTCTTGGTATTTTGGGCACACATGCATCCAGTGTGAGTTTTAAGACCTGGTGTATGTTTGGGCTTGAACCATGATCAACTCTGTGGGAGTCCAGTGATATAACCATTATGCCATCTGCTGGTCCCCTTTTCACATTTTTTTAAACTAAGTTGGGTTTTATTTTTTGTATTGTTTTTGCTATAGAGTACATGTGCTCATCTAAGTGAGACAGAGAGAGAGAGAAAGTGAGAAATCACCCCTCCCAGGGGGGATGGCTACGCCGCAGTCCTTTCTACGTTCTCCTCTCGGGATCTTGGGCATACATGCACACACGCCTGGTGTGGAGTTTAAGCCACTGGCTCCGGGACTTGAACCGCGGTCGACTACATGGGAGTCCAGTCACATAGCCATTACGCCATCTGCTGGTCCTTTCTTTTTGGTGTTTAAGCTACTGTTTAACTTAGCAACTCATGGCAGTTGCTGTCTTATTCTGAATTAAAGGATCAGCCAGAAAGGACCTCCATGATCTGTAACCATTTATGTTTATAAGAAACAAGAATTCAGAAGGTAGCAAGTATAGTGTAAGTGGAAAGAGACTGAGTCCAGCGACATAGCCATTATGCCCACTGCTGGCCCCTTTTGTAAGTTCTTTTAAAATTCCAAATGTGAAAAATGTAAAACATTTCTGTTTTTTCCAGAAGTATGTTCATAATCTTGTTCAAAGCATTCACTGCTGAAGGAATATCAGTGATAGTATTGTTAAATCTGTGTAATTGCTCTATAGCCCATGACCTTTGAGAATAGGAAAAGAAAATAACTTTCCATGTATAGTTAAAGTGTCTACTAAGTGTTGATCTGTATACATTGAGTGGTTTTTTTTCATTAAATTTTTTTTTTTTTTTTAGTTTTTGTAATAGGGGTATGTATTCTCTTCAGAAAGAGACACACAGAGAAAGAGAGAGAGAAAAAGTGATAAAGCTCCCCACAGGAGATGGCTAAAGCACAGTTCTTCTCCTCTTGGGATTTTGGGTACACATGCACATGTACCCAGAGTGCTTTTCAAGCTGCCTGGACTGGGACTTGAACTGTGAAGTCAGCCATGTGGGATCCAGCCACTTTAACTTCTATGCTACCGGCTGTCCCCTTTAAGTTTATTTCTTCCATGAGTGAGAGAAAGAGAGCACCCCCAATGGGGTTCTGCCACTCTGATCCACCATGCCTTCATCCAGCCCTGGAACATCCATGCGAGTGCCCAGCATACTCAGGGAGGCCTCTCGAACTGGGAGCCTTGCCATGTGGTATTGCCTTGTAGAATGTCATATTTTCCAGTTGCCCCACTGTCTGGCCCACATTTTTTTACTCTGCCTATTTGGAATATGAGTCCTTTAAAAATTTATACTGCTTAGGACCAGCAGATGACGTAATGGTTACGTCACTGGAATTCTACATGGTCTATCACGCTTCAAGTCCTGGACCTGGTGGCTTAAAACTCATGCTGAGCATGTGTATGTGCATGGCCAGGGTCCTAAGAGGAGACTAGAGAAGAGGTGGTGGAGTGGCTATCCCCCTGGGGGTGATTTCTCGCTTTCTGTCTGTCTGTCTCTCCGGTGAGTGCATGTGCCCTATGGCAAAAAAAATCTCTCTTTCTAAAAAAATTTTTTTATACTGCTTTTTTAGTTTGTTCAATTTATTCAAGAATTAACAATAGAAATCATAGTGGAATAGATTATTAACCAAGTTATAGAGACACAGTAATTGTTTAAAAGGGTTTGGAAGAAAGGTAATTTCCCACCGGGGGACAGGAGGAGTTGTACAGAGATAGTATTTAGTATCAGTTATTATTTTCTACACTCTTGAAGAGCAGGTAAAGTTTGAATGGAAGAGAAGAGGGCATCTGATTAGTTCAGCTTAATAGCTTTGACAGGTATACAAGTGCGAGGGACACCAGCTCCTGATCCAGTGCCAGTCGGAGCGGTTCTCTTACTTGCTTTAAATAGTGAAGATCCCTCTAGATTTCTTTCCACAAGAGTTCTCTCATCAAGAAGGATGATAAAGGGAACCAGCAGTTAGTGTAATGGCTATGTCGCTGGACTCCCACGTAGTCGACCACAGTACGCATCCCGGACCCAGTGGCTTAAAACTCACGCCGGCGCGTGTACGTGCGTGCCCAAGATCCCGAGAGGAGAATGGAAGAGAGGGGATTGCGGCGGACCCATCACCCGGGGGTGATTTCTTGCTTTCTGTGTCTAATGTCTCTCTCTGTCTGTCTGGCGAGTGCACACGCCCTATAGCGAAAATCTCTCCAAAAAAAAAAAGAAAAAGAGGGATGATAAAGAGGGCTGGCAGGTGACATGATTAAGGCACTGGATTCCACATGGCCAACTGCGGTTCGAGTTGTGGGACTGGACGGCTTGTTTTCTCAGTTTTACTCTCTCTCCCTCTCTCTCTGGTGAGTGGAGCCCTATAACAAATTAAAAAGGAATAATGATAATAAAATTAAATAAATTATTCTTTAAAAAAAGGAGAGTATGGGACTAGCAGATGGCATAGCCGTTATGTCACTGGACTCCCACATGACTGACTGTGGTTTGAGTTCTGGACCCAATGGGTTGAAAATCATGCTAGGTGCGTGTGGGTGCATGCCCAAGATCCTGGGAGGACAGTGGTAGAGAGTGGGTTGCCATGAGGCCATTCCTCTGGGAGATGATTTCTTTCTCTTTCTTTCTCTCTTTCTCTCTCTCTCTCTGGTGAGTGTATGTGCCCTATAGCAAAAATCTCTCAAAAAAAAAAAAAAAGGTTTATTCATTAATTTTTTTCCATGAATGAGAGAGAGAACCCTCCTCTGTCCCTTCTAATAGGTCTTGATGCCGTGATCCGATCCCAGCCTTCAGTCAGTCATGTATCATGGGCAAGGGTGTATCTGCCATGATCTGAAAGGTCTCGACTTGAGTTGGGAGCCTACCCATGCAGAATTGCTTAGCATAGAGTTGCATTTTTACTGCCGTGCAGTGTTGCGGCCCCAGTTTTTTAATTTTTAACTCCAATTCAAGTTACTTCATATACATTGTCAAGTACTTCTAATATTAAAATGCCCTACTCCTTTTCTATCTTTCTTTCTTTCAACAGTTTCCATTGGTCACTTATTGATTCATCCCAAAATGCTCCAGCAATTATGTAGAACTGCTCTTTCTTAAAAAAATTATTTCTCAACATGGATCCCAAACTTCAGCTGTGAAATACTGCTTTCAGAGACTTAAAACGAAGATTTTCTGCTGAGACTTCTTCCTCACTTATTCCTAGTGCATAGTGTTACCTGTCTCTCTCCATTTCTCTCTGTCTCTCTGTGTCTCCCTGAGTCTTTTAATTTTTTTTTAAGTTAAAGTATGCTGTGGGCTCTCAAGCCCCTTTATTGTGTTAATAGGTGCCTCTCCCCATTCTGTTTAGGAAAGACACAAATCCAGGCCCATCTCCACATGGATCATGAACTTCAGCTGTGAAATACTGCATAAGCGTGCCGCGCGGTTTTCAATTTTTGCTTTTTAAAATTAAAGTCTATAGTTTTTTATTATCCTTTTTTTCTTTTTCTTTTGTATTTCTTTATTTTTCTCTAATTTTTTTTTTTTTGAGAGATTTTCACTATAGGGCATGTGTGCTCGCCAGACAGAGAGAGACATTAGACACAGAAAGCAAGAAATCACCCCCCGGGGGGATGGTCACGCTGCAATTCCTTCTCCTCCATTCTCCTCTCGGGATCTTGGGCATGCGCGCACACGCGCCTGGCGTGAGTTTTAAGCCACTGGGTCCGGGACGCGAACCGTGGTCGACTACGTGGGAGTCCAGCGACATAGTCATTACGCTAACTGCTGGTTCCTTCTAATTCTTTTTTTTTTCTTTATCTTTACTCATTGGCTTCTCAGCTCCTACACACTAAATGTCTAGACGGGTCCAAGTGAACAGAATCGAAACATCTGAATACAATTAGGGTCATAATTTTCCTCAATTCCCACTGATTCTGATTCATAAAGAAGAGTGAGAATGGAATGGAAGAGAGATTGCAGATCACCTCCTCCTGAACGCCTCTGAACACTCAGATTGAGCTTCGAGAATTAGAAGAAACGCACCATCCATCAGATGACTAGAAATCACCGCAGAGTCACAAGAAATATGGAAAAACAAGAAAATACCTCTCCTCCGTGGAAAAATAATAACTCCTTTTCATCCTTAGACAGTATGATGAAATTCATGGAAATGTTAGATAAAGAATTTAGAATTTTCATGGTGACAAATCTCACAGATACTGAAGAGAAGAGAGACAATGAACTGCTGAAGAGGCAGGGGAAGAGAGCTGATGAGCTTCAGGAGGTGAGGAAATTCTTGCAAGATCTAAAAGAGGAAATGCACACTATAAAAAAGAATCAAATGGACTTGTTAGAGATGAAGACTATAATACAGGAAGTCAAACACTCCCTTGAAAGTATGAAAAGCAGACTAGATCATACTGAAAATTGAATCTCAGATGTAGAATACAGAATTGCTGGCCTAGAAAAATCCATCATGAAGACTGAGAAAATTGCCCCCCAAAAATGAGAATACTATATGAGAAATACTAGATACCATCAAACGTCCAAACATCCAAATAATTGGTATCACAGAAGGTGAAGAGACTCAAGGGCATTGATAATCTATTCCATGAAATCCTGCAAGAAAACTTTCCAAACCTAGAGAAGCACTCAGAGATCTAGTGCCAAGAAATACAAAGGAGGGGAACCAGCAGTTAGCGTAATGGCTATGTCGCTGGACTCCCACGTAGTTGACCACGGTTCGCGTCCTGGACTCGGTGGCTTAAAACTCAAGCCGGGCGCGTGTGCGTGCGTGCCCAAGATCCCGAGAGGAGAATGGAGGAGAAGGGATTGTGGCGTGACCATCCCCCCTGGGGGGTGATTTCTCGCTTTCTGTCTCTGTCTCTCTCTGCCTGTCTGGCGAGTGCACGCGCTCTATAGCAAAAACCTCTCCAAAAAAAGAAATACAAAGGACACCAAATAGAATCAACCCAAGAAGATCTTCTCCAAGACACATTATAGCCAGCTTGAGCAAAACCACAAAGATGAGATACTAAGATTGGCGAGAGAGAAATGTCTGTCTAGTGACCTACGAAGGATATCCCATCAGGCTGACAGCGGATCTCTCATCGGAAACAATGAGTGAGGAAAGAATTGGAAAATATATTCAAAGTGTTAAGGGAGAAGCAGTTGCAACCAAGGATACTATACCCGGCAAGATTATCCTTCATGTGGGAAGACAAGAACATTCTCAGATAAACAAAACCTGAAAGAATTGACCAATACCAGACTAGATCTCCAAGAAGTTCTGCAGGGAGTGCTATACCAGAAAAATTAAATACAGTCACACAGAAATAAGAGTTTAAAAACTAAGAAAGTGGCCAGCTTAATAGTGGGGACAAGTCTGGAGTTGAAAATTATATCGCAGAATTTAATTGGGAAAATTGAACCACAACAGAAGATAGATTAAGTACATGAGACTGAACTGGTAAAATAGCATTTTATGACTTTTGACTAAAACATTGCTGATTTTCTTCTAGGCTTTATTTTCTGGTTTTAAGAATTTTTGTCTTGTCTTGAGCTGCTGATAGGTTCATGTACCCACTATTTGAACAGAATCCCAACCTGTTTCCTGGCTTTAAGTTTTAAGCATATTTTCTTAGCATTTCTTTGATATATTAAAGCTAAATCTGCTTTTCTTGAAATTAAAAAATACAGTAAAAATACATAATGAATGATCATAGTAAACTATATAGCATCAACTATGTGCTACCTTATAGTATATTCATTCTACTCAGAGTTTCATGCCTAAAGTCAGACATGTATTCGTAGATACATATATATTAGCAGAGCTTGCTATTGAAAGTAGTTAGATTATTTGAGAAATTTTGTGAATCAATAAAATGTGGGGGACAAAAGGAATGGAAAACAACTGTGGTAGTGTGGGAGGAGGGTGGGAAATGACAGAGGGTGAGAAATAGGGCGGAAAATATACATATATATGAGAAACTAGAAATGGAAAATTATTGACTGTAACATATGATTAAGCTACTATGCAGCATATTTTGGATGGGAAATCACATTTTTGTATGCTGTGACAATGCTCAGTGAATGAATGTAAATTAATTATTAAAAACAAAAAATTAAAAGAATTAAAAAACCCCAAACTTTTAAAATTAAAAATGCATTAAAAACACCTACTAATACCTGTTTAATGACTGCAGTAAGCTATATAGCCCCAGCGATGTGCTACTTTAGGGCTTCTTTTTTTTTTTTTTTTTTATAGAGGCTTTTGCTATAGGGCGTGTGCACTTGTCAGACAGAAAGACAGAAATCACCCTTTGGGGGGATGGCCACGCCGCAGTCCCTTTTCCTCCATTCTCCTCTCAGGATCTTGGGCTTGCACACACACGCGCTCAGCATGAATTTAAGCCGCCCAGGTCTAGGACTCGAACTGCGGTTGACTACATGGGAGTCCAGCGACATAGCCATTACTCCAACTGCTGGTCCTGAGGTGCCACTTCATAGTATGTTCACTTTACTCACTGAAGTTCACACCTAAAGGCAGACATGCATTCTTAAACATGTATATATGTATATATCAGCTGTGCTTGCTATTGAAAGATCTTTAGTGAATCAATAAAATGTGAAAAAAATTATTTCTCTATTTAATATTTTATTTGTTATTATTTATTAACCTTTTTTTTTTTTTTTTTTAATTTGACCAGAGAGACAGGGCAAGAGAAGGGGAAAGTGAGAAAGCAAGCTGCCACGTCTGGGACTCAAATTGTGTTCGGCCATGTGGGAGTCCAGTACCTTAACTACCAGCTGGCCCTGTAGAACTGATCTTAAGTACATTTGGTTATTTAATTACTTTTATCTTGGAAATACCTTTCTTGGAACTTTTTGTCTTCCTCCCATCTGAACTTCCTGATCCCTGGTGGCTTCACAGAAGTAATCCTTAGATCTTCCTTCTGGGCATCATCCTGGAGATTTCCCTTTGCTTCACTCCTGTCAGTCTTCCTCTTTCTGTTTTTTTTTTTTTTTTCTTCTTGTTTTTTGCGTTTATACCTCCTCTAGTCACGTCTTGTGTAAGATGTATGGGAGGTAACTTTGAGATTCTGCATGTATGGAAATACACTCATATTTAAGTTCTAGTTTTGCTGGGTATAGAATTCTAGTTTGGAAGTTATTTCCTCAGTCTTTTTATATACTGTTCATTTTCCCTGGATGTGCTAGGAGAGGATGCCTTGTGGTGGCAGCTGGCACTGTTTAACTTGTGGACTGTGCCATTCCAGCCTCTGCCTCCTGCTCACATGAATGCCTCTCTTCTGTGTGTGCAGTCTCCCTCTCCTATAAAGAGGACATGTTCAATGGTGATCTACCAGATAATTCAGGATAACTATATCACAAAATCTTTAGTCAAGTCATCCATAAAGACCTTTTTTCCAAATAAGGTAACATTTATAGGTTCCAGGGATCAGGACCTGATATCCTTGGGTGGCTATTGTACCACTTGTTAGAGTTACCATTGCCTTCTTCTCTCCTCACCTTTGTTGGTTTAATATTAAACAGGTGAGTGACACATTTGTGCTGCTGTTCTTGAGTCGTTTCTCATAGTCCAGTGCAATTTTCTAGTCAATACATCTTCTGAAAATAAAAGTGAATTTTTTCTGCATGTCGCTGATGCTGTTTTCTTATAAAATGAGTCTGAAAATGGACATGTTGGGACTGGAGCAGCAACTCCAGAAGAGTCATGAGGGACTCGATGCTGCTTGTTGCTTTGTGGTCACATGACTGCTGCTTCACCTCAGGCAGCATTTCTGGGTTGGTAGCAGGAATCAAAGAAAGGCAGAAGGAGAAAACAGGTGTCATATGAACCTGCTATCTAAGCAGCTTTCAGAAGCCCTGCCCAGCAACCTGATTTACATCGACTTGGCCAGACTCGGTTGCATGGCCCCCACTGTATCAGGGAGACCAGG
>NW_006159834.1:1361421-1387744 GCF_000334495.1 Tupaia belangeri chinensis | reverse complement strand
ATGCCTTTGCTGGGTGCATTTCAGCCACAGCTCTTGCAGGATTATCTTGGTGTTACAGAAAGGGGAGAATGGCCATGGAGTTGACAGCTCGCAGTCCATTCCAAAAGGCAATAATGAACACAGTTTGCATGTCCATCTACAATTAAAAAAGGCTCATGTGTAGGATCACATTAGTCTGCAATCGTCGACCTACATATATCGAGGACCTCTTCAGTGCCAGGCACAGCCCCAAGCATTGGGGCTCAATGACTCCTTTGTGTGTGTCAGTATTTACTATGTGCTGGACACCACTTAACTGCTTTTCTGACATGATTTACACTATTGCACTTAATTTGCTCTGTTCTCTGTCCCTGGAATGATCAACCCCATGTTGCAGGTATTGTCAATAATGCTTTATAGGGTGAGGCAACTGAGGATCTATGAGAATGTTTGTCTTCATTTTCTAGATCATAGATAGAATTTTAGAGCTTATAGTGGTACAGGTAATTCATGGTAGAGTTTATCAGACCAGTGCTTCCTATAAGAGTTCCATGTTTGGTGCTGACTCGATGTTTTGAATGTAGCATACATACATACACAGTGAAGCTGTGAGAAAGTGTGACCTTTAGTCAGGTCATGCTGTGTCCCAGTTCTCCCAGTTAGGGTTCTCTTACATGAAGTGACATAGTTAGTCCGTGCTTCCATTTTGTCATTCATAGGATGGGGACCTGCCATCTGCCTTGTACAGTTTTTATGAGGATTAAATGAGATAGTGCAGATATGTAGGTAACTGTAAGTTATTTATTATGGTTATCTTCAGCACCATGGTTTAACACTGACTTTTTTTTAAGATTTATTTATTTATTCATTCATTCCTTCATTTAAATTTGACCAGACACACACACACACACACACACACACACACACAGAGAGAGAGAGAGAGAGAAGTGAGAAAGCAAGCTACCAGGTCCAGGACTTGAACTGTGGTTTGGTTGGCTATGTGGGAGTGTCCAGCACCTTAACCACCACGCCACCTGCTGGTCCCATCACTGACTTTCTTTTTAAAATCAGTATTTGTGCGTTAAGACTGTAAAAATCACTCATTCCCATTTTAGTTACTAGGACTACAATTATAATGTGCAGAATATGGCAAATGTTTTTCTGTGGTTTTCTATTACCATGAAGTAGGAAGGAAGTGATCTTTTTTTGCCAGGTGAGTGACTTTTGCAGTTTAGGAACAGGGATACACTATTTTACCTCCTGTTTGTTTTCTATAGCTGTCATTATCAAATTTCACAAACTTGGTGGCTTAAAACAACACAAATTTATCATTTTACAGTTTTGTAGGTTAGAAGTCTGTCTCAGAGCTGGAACTAAAAGCAGGAGTTGTTTGGTCTGCATTCCGCTCCAATCTGGGCAGAATCCATTTTCTTGTTTTTATCCATCCGTCCGTCCATCCATCCATCCATCCATCCATCCATCCATCCAGTTTCTAGGGGCTGCCCACATTTCTTGGCTTGTGGTCTCTCCCTCCATCTTTACGGCCAGTAAAGTAACTGCTCTCCGGTCTTGCTCCTATTATTATGGCTTTAACTCCCACTTCTGCTGTTTAAGGACCCTTGTGATGTTTAGTCACCTTACATTCCTTTTGAAAGAAGCAAGGTACGTTCAACTGGAACAGCCCCTTCCCTCCCAGAGCCAAGGGCTTTTGGCATCTGGTGCACATGGTAGCTGCTTAGATAGGTGGCCTCAGTCTGTTACTTACTATCACTCTTAACCACTACGAATACTGGGAGGATCTGCAAAATTTCTTTGTTGTTTTTTCCAGCATATGATTGATGAGCAACCTAGTGGTTCTTTTTCACTGTAGGGCACGTGCGCTCGCCAGACAGACAGAGAGAGACATAGAGACAGAAAGCGAGAAATCAGCCCCAGGGGGGATGGTCACGCCGCAATCCCTTCTCCTCCATTCTCCTCTCGGGATCTTGGGCACGCACGCACACGCGCCCGGCGTGAGTTTTAAGCCACCAGGTCCGGGACACGAACCGCGGTCGACTACGTGGGAGTCCAGCGACATAGCCATTACGCTAACTGCTGGTTCCCGTGGTTCTTTTTCAATACTTAAATTTGGTGACATTAAATTAAAATATGACTACTATTTTAATATATAGGCTAATGTTTCTTGCTTATGCAAAGTATGGATTGCTTTTGAAGTACAATTTTAAATAAATGTCAGTTCTTAAGCTTTTTCGTGTGTTGCAGATAAAGTTTACAGTAACTATTTCTTACATATACAGCAGTCTTTAAAGTGTTTTCCATTAAGGAAGCCCGGCACTAATTTCCTTGTTTGCTCTTTTAGGAATGTTTTAAAGGAAGTTGGGCTACTCACAAGTTACTACACAAGAAAGCAAGTAAGTGAAATCACGTGTCTGCTTGACTGTCTTACAGTGGCTTCTGTGCCAAAAGAGAGGAAGTCCCCTGTTTCTGAAAGTGTCTGTCTGATTGTTCTGAAGGTGTGATCCTGAAAGCTAGACTTACCGTGTATTTTTAATTCTTTGTGACAAATAATTTTAAGTAAAATGTGACTGAACATCTTAGTTAATTTTGTGTCACGTATTTAACATGAAAACATGGGATAGTTGCTAGGAGAGAAGGATCTTGTTTGGATTTGTCAATTTTTTAATTTCTGTTACCTCAGACCACAGTACTCTGTAGAGAGAGGTTTAAATAATGTCATTTAGCTTTATTCGCTCACACACTGCCTATCGTATGTCTAACATATGTCAGGTGTTTCTCAGAGCTCTTTGAGCCAGTTTTGTCATCGTATACCCGGAAGTTAAGCCATAAGAAAGTCTAAAGGGATGAGATTAAATAGCATGTTAGTGAAAGAGCTTAGAAAGGGTCTCTACCCCAGGGTGTGCCACTCATTAGAGTGCGTCTGTTCGGTATGGAATTTCTTCCTTCTTTCCTTCCTGCATTACGTTCTTCCTTCCTGTGTACTTGCCAGAGAGAGAAACAGGGAGAGGAGAGAGCGCCCTCCCTGGGGAATGGTCATGCCACAGACCCTTCGCCTTCACTTCTCCTTTGGGAACACACGGGCATATGTGCCTAGTGTGTTCCGGGTGGCACGACAGGCCACGTGGGGTCTGGCTGCCTTAACCACCCTTCTGTGGACTGGCCCTGAATCTGGAGTTTTCTTGATTACAGAAACTTAATTTTTTGTGTTGGCTGTGGGAAATTTTAAAGCATGAGTTAAATAAATAACCCAGGGCAGAATTAATGTTTTGTGTGCCGGAGTAAAGATCTGTCCGACTGTAAAGGCCTTAATTAAGAGCACAGAATGCTGGTGCTTGTGTGTATATTTGCTACACTACATCTTCTGTCGAACTGTAGGTAAGTAGGCTTACTTTAGTCCGATCCATAAAAGTTGTGTCACCTCATGAGTCAAGACTGTCATTCTACACTCTTTTAATGTGTTACTGACACACATAGATTCTTTGTCTCTCATTTTCATGAAGTAAAAGGTGAAAGAATTTAATAAGTACCTTTTGAATAGCCAAAAGTATGAGGAAAAGAACTTTTTTCTCATTTTGAAAAAATAACTTTAAATAATACTTCTCTGGATAGCACTCCCCTGTCCTTGCACATTAGCGTGCTTGACTTTTGGTTTGCAGAGAAAAAGTTGTGTAATGTTTTGGAACTGGATCTACCAAGCTTTGTGACCAGGGATTGCTCTAAGGCTCACTTCCAAATACTGAAGTCATAGGTTTGCAGTGAGGATTAAATAAGCAGATCTATGTGAAGCGTGTAGCTTGCCTACAGTTCATAGTAAGTGCTTAAAAATCTGTTTATTCTTTTTCTTTTTTCTTTATAAATTCTGCCAGGGGTGTTGTCCTGCTAGAAAGTGATAGAGAGAGAACATGTGCGTGCATTCCCTCTCCCCAGGGAGTGTGGCCACATCACAGTCCTTTCCTCCATTTCTCCATCCCATCAGAATTTGGGGCATGCGTGCACATGCTCCTGTTTACTTACTTATTTTATTTCTTTGGTACCATAGGGTACATGCACTCACTGGAGAGAGACAGAGAGAGAAAGTGAAAATCACCCCCCGGGAGGGATGGCCATGCTGCAGTCCCTTCTCCTCTCAGGATTTTGGGCATGCATGCTTATATACCTGGCTAAATAACCCAGGGCAGAATTAATGTTTTGTGTGCCGGAGTAAAGATCTGTCCGACTGTAAAGGCCTTAATTAAGAGCACAGAATGCTGGTGCTTGTGTGTATATTTGCTACACTACATCTTCTGTCGAACTGTAGGTAAGTAGGCTTACTTTAGTCCGATCCATAAAAGTTGTGTCACCTCATGAGTCAAGACTGTCATTCTACACTCTTTTAATGTGTTACTGACACACATAGATTCTTTGTCTCTCATTTTCATGAAGTAAAAGGTGAAAGAATTTAATAAGTACCTTTTGAATAGCCAAAAGTATGAGGAAAAGAACTTTTTTCTCATTTTGAAAAAATAACTTTAAATAATACTTCTCTGGATAGCACTCCCCTGTCCTTGCACATTAGCGTGCTTGACTTTTGGTTTGCAGAGAAAAAGTTGTGTAATGTTTTGGAACTGGATCTACCAAGCTTTGTGACCAGGGATTGCTCTAAGGCTCACTTCCAAATACTGAAGTCATAGGTTTGCAGTGAGGATTAAATAAGCAGATCTATGTGAAGCGTGTAGCTTGCCTACAGTTCATAGTAAGTGCTTAAAAATCTGTTTATTCTTTTTCTTTTTTCTTTATAAATTCTGCCAGGGGTGTTGTCCTGCTAGAAAGTGATAGAGAGAGAACATGTGCGTGCATTCCCTCTCCCCAGGGAGTGTGGCCACATCACAGTCCTTTCCTCCATTTCTCCATCCCATCAGAATTTGGGGCATGCGTGCACATGCTCCTGTTTACTTACTTATTTTATTTCTTTGGTACCATAGGGTACATGCACTCACTGGAGAGAGACAGAGAGAGAAAGTGAAAATCACCCCCCGGGAGGGATGGCCATGCTGCAGTCCCTTCTCCTCTCAGGATTTTGGGCATGCATGCTTATATACCTGGCATAACTTTCAAGCCGCCGGGTCCAGGATCGAACTGAGGTTTGCTATGTGCAAGTCCAGTGCCTTAGTCGCCACACCGCCTGCTGGCCCCCTTGGAGTGTTTTTCAGTCCAGGTATCTGGGATTGAACCTCAGCCTATCAGGTGGGATCTGGCACGCAGTGTACAGCGCTTAACCATTATGCTATAGGGCCAGCTCCAAAACGATTTAATTATCATCTCTGAAAAAAATGGGTCGGAATTTTGATCAGAAACTCCTCTCCCAGACAGAGTGTAGGCATGCGTACTATTTTGTCTCAGCTGACCAGAGCAGACTGTGTAAAGCCCAGATAGGATGTGCCTTGGGCCTGCCCTTGCGTGTGAGGTACTCTTTGACCTTACCCACCTCTTTCCTGGGCCTGTTGTATGGTGAAGTTGGAAAGCTCAGTTACATGAGTTTCTTCACACTGGAGTGTAAAGAAAAAGAAAAGCTTTTTTTTTAAAAAAAAGCTTGTTTTAAAGCTTTTTGCCATAAGGGCGTCTGTGCTCTCTGGAGAGAAAGAGAGAGATAATGAGAGGGAAAGTGAGAAATCACCCACCAGGGTATGGCCACGCAGCAGTCCCTTCTCCTTTATTCTTCTCTTGGTATTTTGGGTGTATATGTACCTGGTGTGTTTCAAGCCTCCGGATCAGGGACTTGAATTGTGGTCAGCCATGTGAGAGTCTAGCACCGAAACTACTATGCCACCTGCTGCCCCCCCACTGTCTTTATTTATTTATTTATTTATTTATTTATTTATTTATTTATTTATTTATTTATTTATTTATTTATTTATTTATTTATTTATTTATTTATTTATTTATTTATTTATTTATTTATTTATTTATTTATTTATTTATTTATTTATTTATTTATTTATTTATTTATTTATTTACCCCCAAACTGTCTTTCAAAGACCTATTAGTTTGTAATTTTGCTGCCATCCTGAGCTCACTTGAGGTTTATCATGTGCCTATTAGGTATCTAGTGCTTCTGCTCACATCTAATTGATCCTAAAATGCAAACTAACTTACTTTTCTAGTGTAAGTTTCCATAAGTAGATTATACCTATAATTTAGTGGTTCATAATTTTCTCCTTGATTTTTTTTTTCTCACCTTAGTGTTTTTTTTAAAGAATTATTTTATTTAACTGTATTTATTTATTCATTTGTTTATTTTAATTTGACCAGAGATGGACAGAGTGAGAGAGAGAAAGTGAGAAAGCAAGCCTCCAGGTCCGGGACTTGAACCGCGGTCAGCTATGTGGGAATCCAGTGCCTTTAACTACCACGTCCCCTGCTGACCCTGAACGGTTCATATTTGATACTGTGTAAAAACTTAGCATATGGGGCCAGTAGGTGGTGTGGTAGTTGAGGACTGGACACTCCCACATGGCCAGCCACAGTTTGAGCCCTGGACCTGGTGGATTACCTTCTCACTTTCTCTCTCTTTCTCTTTCTGTATCTCTCTGATCAAATTAAGATAAATGAATGATAAATAAAATTAAATAAATAATTATTTTTTAAAAAAATCTTAGAATATGTTTAGGATGGCATTTGTCTTCCCAGACACCAAGGTCTTTGTAGAAAGAGGTTGATGGGTTCCGTGGCCGGGCTCTGTGGTTGGGTTTTAAACAAGTGAGAGTGTGCTGCTGCCCAGTAGCTTGACCATCGAAGCTTTCCTTTCTCTCGTTTTCCCTCTTCCCGTCACATCCATCCATCCGTCTCCCAGAAGATGAAAAGGCAAAGCGAGAAGTGTCTTCCTGGACTGTGGAAGGTGATATTAACACCGACCCATGGGCAGGTTATCGGTATACGGGTAAACTCCGGCCACATTATCCGCTGGTGAGTAAATAAGGTAATACAAATTGAATATTATTTTAAACCAGTTTCCCATTGCCTGGAAATGATACTTGTAATTTGTGTTCCAGTGGTGGATTACATGATCAGGTTGTTTGTCTAGGACCTTGCTTCCTAGCTCTTTGGCTCTCCTGCATTATTTGCGAGCTAGTAGGGATAGTCTGCAGTCATGGAAGTGGTGGAAACATTATAGATGAAAGGACCAAAACTTTAAATTTTAAAAAGGAAGGGGTAAAGTGGAATAGATATTTTCTGGTTGACATTATAGCCACATATGTAGTAATACTTTCCTAAATTTTTTTTAAGGTGATAGAATTCTACTTTCATTTTGATATGATTTTTTTTTGCTCCTTTTATTGCTTCCCATGATCTTGGCAGCTAGGTTTCAAGAGGTTGTTTTTTGTTTGTTTGTTTGTTGGTTTAATTGCCAGAGGGCGTATGTGTTTGCCAGAGACAAAGAGAGCGAGAAACTCACAATGGAGCATGGTCACGTGACATTCGTCCCTTCTCCATTTTTCCATTCTGTCAGAATTTGGGGCATCCACGCACATGTGGCTGGCATTTTTTTTTTTTCAAGCCACAGGGACCGGGATTCGAACTGCAACCAGCCATGTGCCAATGCATTTCTCTTAACCACTTGCCTGCATTGCTGGCCCAGAACTTAGAATTTTAACATAGGAATTCACTTACGTTGAAATCTATTTGTCATCCTTAAATTTTAAGTTTTCTATACTGATAACTTTCTTTTTTATAAAAGGAATACATCTTTGATTAATTTTTTGAGAAATATAAAATCTATCAGGGAGTCTCCTCTGTCTTGCCTTTCAGGTATACTGACTAGGAACACCTTGGTGCCTATTTACTTTGGGATGTTATTTTTTGTGGTGAACTTGCCCATTTGTTTGGAATAGCACGGGGACCTGTGGTCTGTTTCTAACATTAAGTCCTAATGGTCTGGTCACTCTTCCCCCTTTAAATATCTGAAAAGAGACGTTGCATTAATATTGGGAAAGTGAAGCTTAATCTTAATGAAAGAGTTATCAGGATATTTAAGATGTCATTTAAAACCTTATTCATTTGAAAACTTCTGAATAGATTTTTTTTGTGTTTTATTTTCCTTGTTAGTAAACCAGCTTTAACCAATCTCCTTGATGTTTTTAGATGCCGACAAGGCCAGTGCCAAGTTACATTCAAAGGCCGGATTATGCTGATCATCCCTTAGGTAAGTTCTGCTGTGCGGATTCTTCATGTTTCAGTTTGTAGGCTTGGTGAACTTGGAAAAAGGAAAGAGGGCTTTACTTACAGAAATTTGTCAGTGCTGGACTGAAGTAATAAGTATCAACATTGTTTTTTCAAGCCACGTTAGGACATTTAAGAGATTCATCTCCACCTCCCCATTAGAAAGTTACCTGTTGGGGTTGGCAGGTGGCGTGGTGGTTGGGTTGCTGAACTCCCACATGGCTGACCGCAGTTCAGGTCTCTGAGCTGGTGGCTTGCTTTCTCATTTTCCCTGTCTCTCTCTCTTTGTCTCTCTCTAGTCAAACTAAACAATAACAACAACAACAAATGGAATTAAATAAATAATTCTTTAAAAAATGTTACCTGTTGGGACCAGAAGTTGGCATAATGGCTGTGTCACTGGACTCCCATGTAGTTGACTGTTGTTTGAGTCCTGGATCCGATGGCTTAAACTCAAGATGGGCGCATGTGGGTGCGTGCCCAAGATCCCGAGAGGAGAATGGAGGAGAAGGGATTGTGATATGGCCATCCTCCCAGGGAATGATTTCTCGCTTTCTGTCTCTCTTTCTCTGTCTTTCTGGCGAGTGTATGTGCCCGATAGCCAAAACCTATCCAAAATAAAAAAAAGTGACCTATTATTAAAACATAATTTATGTAGGTGTTAATGGCCACATTCAAAATAATAACTGCATTTTGTGTTCTTATGTCAACTCCTAGATTTACAAAACCAGTTTTGATTTTCACATGCCATTCTACCTAAGTTATACAAGGTCCATTTAGGAACAGCACATCGTGGAAACCTGAGTAGATACCTGACTTCTTGGACAGTTATAGTAATAGAGATAGCAGAAATGTAGTGAAAATGGTGACGATGAGAACGATGGTGATGATTCTGTAATAATAAGTGCTGTTTATTTTTGCCTGTGTGTCTGGCTCTGTGCTAAGTTCTTTGCACCTGGCATTTCCTTGAACGTGTCTAGCTCTCTGCTGGTGAGTTCTGTGGTCATCTCCATTTTATAGGTTATGATAGTGAAACACTCAGAGAAGATAGGTTCTTTGCAATAAGAGTCAGTGGAGCAAGTCTCATCCCTGAAGGCCTGTACACATAATTTGACTCAGACTATATGAAATTACTGATTTAACATGTCAAAAATGGTTGAATATTAGCAGTTTCATGTGGTTTAATCTAAACTAAATTACCATTGCATTATTCTCTGTGAAGTGGGGGACTGTATTAAATTCTTAAGAATATAATTTTAGAGGCCGGCAGGTGGCATAGTGGTTAAGGGTGTTGGACTCCCACATGGCCAACTATGGTTTGCGTCCTGGACTGGCAACTTGCTTTCTCAATTTCTCTCTCTCATTTTCACTCTCTCACTCTGTCCCTCTCTGGCCAAATTTAAATAAATAAATAAGCAGATAAATAAATAAATAAATAAACAAAGTTAAAAATAATACCTTAAGAAAAAAAGAATGTAATTTTAAAACTTAGTTAAACTCCACTATTTAATATTAATTTCTATAGTATTCATTTGTACTTTAAAAAATACATATAGAGGGAACCAGCAGTTAGCGTAATGGCTATGTCGCTGGACTCCCACGTAGTCGACCGCGGTTCGCGTCTCGGACCCGGTGGCTTAAATCTCACGCCGGGCGCGTGTGCGTGCGTGCCCAAGATCCCGAGAGGAGAATGGAGGAGAAGGGATTGCGGCGTGACCATCCCCTCTGGGGGGTGATTTCTCGCTTTCTGTCTCTATGTCTCTCTCTGTCTGTCTGGCGAGCGCACGCGCCCTATAGCGAAAACCTCTCAAAAAAAAAAAAAATACATATAGACAGGGCCAGCAGGTGGCATGGTGGTTAAGGTGCTGGATCCCACATGATTGACTCCGTAGTTAGAGTCCTGGATCCAGCACCTTAAAAAACACGCCAGGCATGTTTGCCCAAAATTGCAGGAGGAGAGTGGAGAAAGGATTGCGGTGTGGCATCCCCCTTGAAGAGTGATTTCTCACTTTCCCTCTCTCTTTCTCTCTGGTGAATGTATGTGCCTTACAGAAAAATCTAAAGAAAAAATACACCCACACACATACACACACCTGTATGTTATCTATCTATCTATCTATCTATCTATCTTTCTTTCTTTCTTTTTTTTTATTTATCAGAAGGTGCTTGTGCTTCCAGAAGGGGGATTGGAAAGGGAGAATGCACCCCTCATTGGGGATGTGGTTATGCTGCAATTCCTTTTCCTCCAGTTCTCCACCCTCTTGGGATATTGGGCATACAAAAATATGCACCTAGCATGTTTTTCAACTGCTGGGTCTGGGATTCAGACCATGTGGTTAGCTGTATGAAATCTGGCTCCCTTAACCACCAAGCTGTGGGGTCCACCTGGTAAATTCCAAGAGTAAAGTAAACAGCGAAACGTGAGTTCTCCTCCCTAGAGGTAGTCATTATTAGTAGTTTCATGCATAGTTGTTCCAGTGATATTCTTTATGTGTACAAACAGCCCATCCTCCTAATTTATTCAGAGGGAACAAATTATGTACATCTTTTCATCTCGCTTCATTCTTTTAATGTATTTTGGAAATATTTCATATAAGCCCATTAAAGCACTCTCCTCTTAGTATTTTTATTCCATTGTGTGGGAGTGTCATAATTTATTAAACCAAGCTTCTAACGGGTGTTCAGATTATTTCCAGACTTTTGCTTCTGCCTGTTTGACCTTAGGTGCTGTCCTTTGGTGTATGTCTTTGACTACATATGGGGGTTCTTCTGTAGAGTTAACTGCCTAAAGTAAAATAGATGACTCAGAGGCTACATACAACTTTGGTTTTGAGAGAGAATACAAATTTCAGAGATTTTATAATATTTTTGGTTCTTGTTACCATGAAAAACCACATAGGAGCCACCTTCCAGCTAAGTCTTCCCCAGAATATATTGTATAATAACACTTTATGATTTTTATCATTGGAAAGATGGAAAATGGTAATTTGCTGTTATTTTAGTTTTTTACATCTTTTTATTTATTTATTTATTTGTTCTGGGGAGAGGTTTTTGCAATAGAGTGCTTGTGCTCACCAGAAAGAGAGAGACAAAGAGACAGAAAATGAGAAATCACTCCCCAGGGAGGATGGCCACACTGCAATCCCTTCTCCGCCATTCTCCTCTCGGGATCTTGGGCACACATGTACATGTTCCCAGCGTGAGTTTAAGCCACTGTATCCGGGACTTGACTACATGGGAGTCCAGCAACATAGCCATTATGCCATCTTCTGGTCGCTATTTTTATACTTAAAAAATTTTTATTTTTATTACCTTTTTTTTAGAGGAAAGTCCTTTTTAATTTTTTTAAAAAGATTTATTTAATTTTTATTTATTCATTCATTTAATTTTAATTTGACCAGAGAGAGACACAGAGAGAGAGGGTAAGAAAGCAAGCCACCAGGTCTGGGACTTGAACCTCAGTTGGCCATGTGAGAGTGTCCAGCTCCTTAACCACCACGCCACCTGCTGGTCCCCATATATATATTTTTTTCTTTATTGACAAAGGGCACATGTGAGAAAGAGAAAGAGAGCTCCCCCACTGGGGTATGGTCTTTAGGATGTGTGTACTTGCTGGAGAGAGACAGAGATAGAAAGTGAGAAATCACCCCCAGGGAGTATGGGTGAATTCCTTCTCTTTCGTTCTTCTCTTAGGATCTTGGGCATGCACGCGTATGCACTGGGAGTGTTATTAGGCTACTGGTCTGGGACTTAAACTGCTCAGTTGGCCATTTGGGATCCACACACTTTAACCACCGTGCCACCGGCTGGCCCAACCTTTCCTTTTTTTCAGAATTTTTCTGACTATTCTTACATGTTTATTTTTCCATGTAAAATTTAGAATCAGCTTATCTGGCTCCCAAAAATATCCTGTAGGCATTTCTTATTGTGATATTAGTAAATTTATAGATTAATTTTAAAGGAATTGGCACTTTGTTGAGTCTTCTTATTCAAGAACAGGGCATATTTTTCTATTTTAAGTTTCCCTTTATGTCTCTTAGTAATGTCTTCAGGTTTTTTCGTATAGATTTATTTCTGGGTATTTTATCTTCTTGGTTATTTGTCTGAATAGTATTTTCTTTTCTTTTTTTTCTTTTTAGTTCATTGTTTGTAAGTGAGGAAGTCACTGGTTTTGAAAATTGACCTTATAATTTGCCAACTGGCTGAATTCTTATTTCTGGTCATTTACCAGGTGATTCTCCTGTTCGAAGAATATAAAATCATATTTGAAATGAAGGATTTTATCCTTTCCTTTCCAGTGTTATCTTACTTCTTTCTCTTGTTTAATTCATCTACTCACATTACCAACATCATGTGAAATAGTGGCGCTGGATGTGAGCATTCTGTGGTGTTGGCTCTGAAGATTTATCGGGTAGTCAGAAAAATCATGGCATTTTTTGGTGCAAAAATGTGACATGACTTTTCTGATGACCCAGTACATTTATTATGTTAGACGGTAGCAGCCATGTTGTCAGGATAATAATTATTATTATTATTTTCAGGTTTTGCCATAGGGTGCATGTACTTGTAAGAGAGAGAGAGAGACAGAGGGAATGTGAGAAATCACTCCCCAGGGAGATGGCCACACCGCAGTCCCTTCTCCAGTCTCCTCTCCGTATTGTGGGCATGCATGCATACACGCACACATGCTCACATGCCAGTGTGATTCAAGCTGCAGGGTCTACTATGCAAATTGCACTTGGCCAATGGGAGTTCGGTGCCTTAACCACCATACCACCTGCAGGCCCCAGGATTCTTCCTTTTTAGATGATCACTTACTTTTCTTTCCTTAATCTATGTCTAATGAATTAGATTAATAATAATAGGTCTGCAAATATTGAACTATCTCTAATTTCTGGCATCTTACTTCAGTCATGATGTATCGTCCTTTTTGTATTCTGCTTGGTAAGATTTTACTGGGAATTTCTCTGTCAGTACTTATAAATAAGATTAGTTGATGATTTTTATTTTTGTCATATTTTGAAATAATTGCAATAGTGACTTTATTTGAAATACAGGTAAAACTTGAATTAAGCTAATTTTATTAGTGAAGATTCTTTTTTTTTTTTTCAAAAAACTATTTAATTTTATTTATTATTACTATTTTTTAAAAAATTTGCTGTAGGGCACAATTTGCTGTAGGGCACATGAGCTCACTAGAAAGAGAGATGGGGGTGGGGGAGGAGGTAGACAGAAAGCAAGCCGCCAGGTCCAGGACTGGAACCACAGTCAGTCATGTGGGAGTCTAGTGCCTTAACCACCACGCCACCTGCTGGTTCCAGTGAACGTCCTTAAGGCACTGCTTTTCAAACTAATTTAAAAAAATTATTTCTTTATTGGGGACCAGCAGGTGGTGTGGTTGGGGCGCTGCACTCCCACATTGCTGTGGTTCAAGACGTGGTGGCTTGCTTTCTCACTTTCCCTCCTCCTCTCTCTCATTCTGACCCTCTCTGGTCAAAATTAAAAATAAATAAATAAAGTTAAATAAAATAATTCTTAAAAATTTTTCTTTATTTATCATAGAGTGCATGCATCTTAGACAGAGAGACACACAGAGATGGAGACAAAGAGATAACCTTTTTAATTTTTTTAAAAAGATTTATTTAATTTTTATTTATTCATTCATTTAATTTTAATTTGACCAGAGAGAGACACAGAGAGAGAGGGTAAGAAAGCAAGCCACCAGGTCTGGGACTTGAACCTCAGTTGGCCATGTGAGAGTGTCCAGCTCCTTAACCACCACGCCACCTGCTGGTCCCCATATATATATTTTTTTCTTTATTGACAAAGGGCACATGTGAGAAAGAGAAAGAGAGCTCCCCCACTGGGGTATGGTCTTTAGGATGTGTGTACTTGCTGGAGAGAGACAGAGATAGAAAGTGAGAAATCACCCCCAGGGAGTATGGGTGAATTCCTTCTCTTTCGTTCTTCTCTTAGGATCTTGGGCATGCACGCGTATGCACTGGGAGTGTTATTAGGCTACTGGTCTGGGACTTAAACTGCTCAGTTGGCCATTTGGGATCCACACACTTTAACCACCGTGCCACCGGCTGGCCCAACCTTTCCTTTTTTTCAGAATTTTTCTGACTATTCTTACATGTTTATTTTTCCATGTAAAATTTAGAATCAGCTTATCTGGCTCCCAAAAATATCCTGTAGGCATTTCTTATTGTGATATTAGTAAATTTATAGATTAATTTTAAAGGAATTGGCACTTTGTTGAGTCTTCTTATTCAAGAACAGGGCATATTTTTCTATTTTAAGTTTCCCTTTATGTCTCTTAGTAATGTCTTCAGGTTTTTTCGTATAGATTTATTTCTGGGTATTTTATCTTCTTGGTTATTTGTCTGAATAGTATTTTCTTTTCTTTTTTTTCTTTTTAGTTCATTGTTTGTAAGTGAGGAAGTCACTGGTTTTGAAAATTGACCTTATAATTTGCCAACTGGCTGAATTCTTATTTCTGGTCATTTACCAGGTGATTCTCCTGTTCGAAGAATATAAAATCATATTTGAAATGAAGGATTTTATCCTTTCCTTTCCAGTGTTATCTTACTTCTTTCTCTTGTTTAATTCATCTACTCACATTACCAACATCATGTGAAATAGTGGCGCTGGATGTGAGCATTCTGTGGTGTTGGCTCTGAAGATTTATCGGGTAGTCAGAAAAATCATGGCATTTTTTGGTGCAAAAATGTGACATGACTTTTCTGATGACCCAGTACATTTATTATGTTAGACGGTAGCAGCCATGTTGTCAGGATAATAATAATTATTATTATTTTCAGGTTTTGCCATAGGGTGCATGTACTTGTAAGAGAGAGAGAGAGAGACAGAGGGAATGTGAGAAATCACTCCCCAGGGAGATGGCCACACCGCAGTCCCTTCTCCAGTCTCCTCTCCGTATTGTGGGCATGCATGCATACACGCACACATGCTCACATGCCAGTGTGATTCAAGCTGCAGGGTCTACTATGCAAATTGCACTTGGCCAATGGGAGTTCGGTGCCTTAACCACCATACCACCTGCAGGCCCCAGGATTCTTCCTTTTTAGATGATCACTTACTTTTCTTTCCTTAATCTATGTCTAATGAATTAGATTAATAATAATAGGTCTGCAAATATTGAACTATCTCTAATTTCTGGCATCTTACTTCAGTCATGATGTATCGTCCTTTTTGTATTCTGCTTGGTAAGATTTTACTGGGAATTTCTCTGTCAGTACTTATAAATAAGATTAGTTGATGATTTTTATTTTTGTCATATTTTGAAATAATTGCAATAGTGACTTTATTTGAAATACAGGTAAAACTTGAATTAAGCTAATTTTATTAGTGAAGATTCTTTTTTTTTTTTTCAAAAAACTATTTAATTTTATTTATTATTACTATTTTTTAAAAAATTTGCTGTAGGGCACATGAGCTCACCAGAAAGAGAGATGGGGGTGGGTGAGGAGGTAGACAGAAAGCAAGCCGCCAGGTCCAGGACTGGAACCACAGTCAGTCATGTGGGAGTCTAGTGCCTTAACCACCACGCCACCTGCTGGTTCCAGTGAACGTCCTTAAGGCACTGCTTTTCAAACTAATTTAAAAAAATTATTTCTTTATTGGGGACCAGCAGGTGGTGTGGTTGGGGCGCTGCACTCCCACATTGCTGTGGTTCAAGACGTGGTGGCTTGCTTTCTCACTTTCCCTCCTCCTCTCTCTCATTCTGACCCTCTCTGGTCAAAATTAAAAATAAATAAATAAAGTTAAATAAAATAATTCTTAAAAATTTTTCTTTATTTATCATAGAGTGCATGCATCTTAGACAGAGAGACACACAGAGATGGAGACAAAGAGATAAGCTCCCTCCCAGGGTCTGGGCACGCCATGATCCCCTCTCCGGTCTTTCAGCCAGTCCTACCTTGGGCGTTTGTGCTCGGGCCCGGCATGTTGAGGCCAACCAAGGTCACCATGTGGGATCCGGCTGCTCTTGAGCAGCACATCATTGCTGAGCCGTGGAGCCAGCCAGCCCCGTCTTAAACATTTCTGTTTAAATCACTCTTTGATTCAGAGTGAGAAATGGGCTTTATCACATGATCTGAATATGTGTGTGTGTGTGTGTGTGTGTGTGTGTGCTTGCACTCGCGCGTAAATTAACACGTTTCACAGCAGCACGTACCTTTATTCTGTGTAATACAGTCTAGCACTTTACCTATTTGCCTAAAAAAGTAATAATAGTTGTAGCCCACGAAAAAGGAAGGTCACAAACACAATTTGGAAACACTGACTTAGGTTCCTGTTTCAAAAAATAAATAAATAGAAGGTTCATCGTTTGTCTCTTCATGAGATGAGGATCATGAGAGCAATTATTGCTTGGCATACAGTAAATAGCCAGTAGGTCTTGGCTGATTCCTAATAGATCTGAACATTCAGTCTTCAGAATCCTTCCTTTTCTTTTCATGTTGGACATTTTTTCATTACCAAAAAATCCAATCTGGACCCTCCAAAATCATGGAACACTATTGTGTGAAATAGACTTGACTATTGTATGTCATCAGGGATATAATTATGCTTATAAATACATCGCTCCCATCATTTTGGCTTTACTTACTGATTTTCCGTTTCAGGAATGTCTGAATCTGAACAGGCTCTTAAAGGTACTTCTCAAATTAAACTGCTCTCATCTGAAGATATAGAGGGGATGCGACTTGTATGTAGGGTAAGTTATTTTTTTCCCATGGGGTAGGACATGTTTAAGTGTACTTGATCATAAAGTCACTGATTTGCTAATTTATAAAGGTACCCACTGTTATAAAACTATAACTAGCCATACTTATTTTTATTACACTATCATTAATAGATATTTTTATGCAACATTTTCTACTTTAGTAGCCTATTTGAAAATTAATAGGGTAGGTTATATTTAGTTGACAGTCTATTTCTCCCTATTTTTATTTTTTTTACTTTTTGGTTCACTATAGGATGCGTGCACTCACCAGAGAGAGAGAAAGAGAGAAAAAGTGAGAAATCCCCCTGCCCCGTCCCCCAGTAAGATGACCATGTCACAATCCTTTCTCATCCATTCTCCTTTCAGGATTTTGGGGCAGGCACACATGACCAGTGTGATTCTTTAGCCACCAGTTCAGGACTTGAACCACGCAATCAGCCATGTGGGATCCAGTGCCTTAGCCTCTACTCTGCCTGCTGGCCGAACCAACAAAGGTGAAACACTTGAATTTCAAAGTTTAGGATAAACCATAGTTCTTGTCTTTGAACTTGTGTTTTTTGTTTTGTTTTTAATGTTTATTTTTTTCCCCCCCACAAGGCATGTGTGTTCATCAGGGAGACAGTGGGAGATAAAGTGAGAAATCTTCTCCCAGGGAGGATGGTCATGCCATAATCCCTTCTCTTCCATTCTCTTCCTGGGATCTTAGGCACTAACACACACATGTGCCCAGCATAATTCCGAAGCCACCGGGTCCCAGACCCAAACTGCGGTTGGCCTTGTGGGAGTCTAGCAAAGTAACTGCTGTGCTATCTGCTGGTCCCAGTCTATTTCTTTTACCCATTTTATTTATTTTTTTTAAGGAATCAGGTTTTTACGATATTTTTTGTCATCTTATTTTCAGAGGTTTCATAGGATAGAGTTTAAGGCTCATACAGGGTTAGACTCAAGGTCTTGCTGTGAAATAACCTGTGAAATTTGGTAATAGTGGTTGGTACTTATCAGGTGAAATCACATATTTATATTTTTCTTTTTTTAAAAACATTCCCAGAAGAGCCAGCAGGTGGTGTAGTGGTTAAGGTGCTGAACTCCCACATGGCCGACTACAGTTCGAGTCTCAGACCTGGCAACTTGAAAGTCACACCAGGCATGTGTGTCTGCATGCCAGAATCCCAGGAAGAGAATGGATGAGAAGGGATTGTGGCATAGCCACCATCCCCACTGGGGGGTGATTTCTCACTCTGTCTCCCTCTGGTGAGCACACATGCACTAGGGCAGAAACCTTAAAAAAAAAAAAAAAAACTTAAAAAAATTGCCAGAGGGCACATGTGTTTGCTGGAAAGACAAAGAAAGTGTGAAAGAACCTCCATGGGGCATGGTCATGCCCCAGACCCCCTCCTCCATTTCCCCCTCCTTTCAGTATTTTGGGTATGCATGCATGTATGCCTGGTATGTTTCTAGAGACACCAGGTTCAGGACTTGAACTGCAGGGTTGGCCATTAGGATCTAGCCACCGTAACTACCACGCCACCTGCCAACCCAATGTATTGATACTTTTCCGAAGAAGAGTAATTGATATGTTGGTACTGTTTATCCTTAAGATTTTTATGCAGTGCTTTAAAAGTGATTTGGTAGTGATTTTCACTGATAAAATGAGAACATTATATTCCTGTTACTTATTTGCTATGATTATTTGTGGAAATTTATTCATCTATCCTTTTATATTTTTTCCACCCTTCCCCGTTATAGAAATGTCAGACGACTCAGTCTCTATCAGCTAGTTGATGTTTACATGACTAAGGATGAACATTTCACATAAAAAGCAGTTGAGCTTAGGAATTTGATGTATTTAAAATATATTTGATTTTATAATATACAATGATATATTTCATATACAATTATTATATTCACAAGGAGAATTCATTTACCAGTCTTCCACAAAATCTAAGGCAGTGTGAAGCATATAGACTTGTGTTTCCACTTCTTTTTCTAAAACTTTATTAATGGGACCAGCAGTTGGCGTAATGACTATGTCGCTGGACTCCCATGTAGTCGACCGCGGTTTGAGTCCCAGACCCAGTGGCTTAACTTCACGCTAAGCACGTGTGCGTGCATGCCCAAGATCCTGAGAGGAGAATGAAGAATGCGGCATGGCCATCTCCCCGGGGGGTGATTTCTCGCTTTCTGTCTCTCTCTGTCTTTCTGGCAAGCTCATGTGCCCTATAGCAAAAATCCTCTTAAAAAAGAAAAGAAAAGAAAAGAAAATTGATTATTATTTATTATTTAGTTTGCTATAGGACACACATGCTCACCAGAGAGAGAGTAAGCAAGCCCTTAGACCCATCCCAGACTTGAACCACAGTTGGCCATGTGGGAATCCAGTGCCTTAACTACCACGTCACCTGCCAGCCCCTCCATTTCTTTTATCATGCATTAAATGTTCCTGTTTTACAGCTTGCTAGAGAAGTTTTGGATATCGCTGCTGGGATGATTAAACCAGGTGTAACCACGGAAGAGATAGATCACGCTGTACACTTAGTAAGAGCTCTTACTTTTTTACTTTGGGAAAAATGTTCACTTTATTAGATGTTTTAGACTCTAAAATTAAGGAGACTAAAGTTCTGAGTGTCTGAGGTAACTTGGTAAATAAAGCTAATGAGGAAGGAACTTTTTGCTTTGTTTCCAACATGGAAAACGCTAGAAAGTGATCATTGCCACCTTTCAATATCTGTGACACTGGGATCTGAGCTTGAAACGTCTTGTTTCTGAAACCCCGTATTTCATAAGCCTTTAGTTAGGTTTCCAGAAAATGGTTTTTTCAGTTCTTTAAAGAAATCATACGACAACATACTTCAGTTACTATGAAATGATAAAAAGTATGGCTTCTGAAGTTAGATTAGAAATCAGAGACAAACTTTCTCCTTCATATACACTATAACAGGGCAGTAAATAGGCCAGATAAATATCTGTAGTAAATACGAAGTAGAGATTTTTAAAAATAAATATTGCCAGTAATATTTATAAAACTGCTAGTAAAATTAAAATCAATTCCACAAGTTTTTTTAAGAGAGATTTTTGCTATAGTGTGTGTGCCAGAGAGACAGAAAGTGAGAAATCATCCCCCTCCCCAGAGGGAATGACCATGCTGGGCACACACGTACATGCACCCTGCATCCGTTTTAATCTGCTGGGTCCAGAACTTGAACTGTGATTGACTATGTGGGAGTCCAGCAACGTAACCATTCTGCCATCTACTGGTCCGCACAATTGGTATTGTAAGGAACCAGTGAAAAATGATTAGCTTGGGGCCAGCAGGTGGCATGGTGGTTAAGGGCGCTGGACTCCCACATGACTGACCACGGTTCAAGTCTCGGACCTGGTGGCTTGTTTTCTCACTTTCCCTCTCTCTCTTGCTCTCTCATTCTGTCCCTCTGTGGTCAAATTAAAATAAATAAATAAAGTTTAATAAAATAATTCTTTTAAAAAAATGGATTAGCTTGAAGATTGTGTGGCAGTATGGCAACCTGAATTAGTATTCTATCATTAATGCAGTGTAAAAACATCCCGGTAAAGGAAGACTTGTTAGAGAAACCAGGCCATTTTCTAAGAGTTTTTTGTTGTTCCACTGAATATAGTGATTATAGTGTCTTTGGAAGTACTTTATTATTTCTTAATTATACTAGTATTCATTCTTTGGTTATAAGGATGTAGGCTTGTGTATGTGAAATTATAATTACACTGAAAGTACCTGTTAATATTTACTTTACAATCTTTTGCCTTTAGTATATTTTAATATGGAGAGTTTATTTCCTAAGTAGATTCTGTATGTGGTAACATTTGTATATGTATTTTTTTTCTAAGAGAGATTTTTGTTATAGGACGTGTGCACTTGCCGGAGAGAGAGAGAGACAGAAAGCGAGAAATCACTCCCCAGGGTGGACGGCCATGCTGCAATCCCTTCTCCTCCATTCTCCTCTCAGGAGATGCACATATGCCCAGCGTGAGTTTCAAGTTGCCAGGTCCAGGACTCAAACCGTGATCAATTACTTGGGAGTCCAGCGACGTAACCATTACGCCATCTGCTGGTCCCGACATTAGTTTCTATTCATAATATGTAAATCCGATTTTCCTTAGTGCAGTTATCAATAAATGGTTTGGAGACCGTGTATCTGGCTGGCATAAACCCTGTTGTATTCTGTTGAAGATAATATCTGGGATGCTGTTTCTGAGATAAAACAGTAAATAAGTTCTTTGTAGCTGTCCATCTTTTTTCATAGTTTTTGAATTTTAAAATCTGATCGTATACAGATTAATTTTTTTCCATATTCTAAATTATTTTCTCTGTGTTTTAATTTATTATAGGCATGCATTGCAAGAAATTGCTACCCTTCTCCCCTGAATTATTATAATTTTCCCAAGTCTTGTTGTACCTCAGTGAACGAAGTCATCTGCCATGGAATTCCAGACCGACGGCCCTTGCAGGAAGGTGATATAGTCAACGGTAAGAATGTAGGGCAACCGTGGTCACCCTGAGCAAGGAAACCACCGAGACGGGGAGTCTGCGTGCTTGTGTTTTCGCGACTTGCTTCTTTTTCTAATTTGAATTCAGCATGACTCAGATCTACAGAAACGTTTTTTATGGTTTTGTGCGTGTTGCTTTTAGGATATGTATAGTATGGTGTGTCTGTTTCACACGTTGGCCTGGTTTCTTTGCTTACCAACTCATAGGTAATTGTAAGTAGGGGAAAGAAGTGGATGACATGTGGGTGTAATGTCGAGGTTAGTTTTTGTTTGTTTGTTCTGTTTTTTTTTTTTTTCCCCCTTAAGTTCAGTGATGATTTTGAGGCTTTCAGGGCAGGCTTTCTTACTGCTAGAGAACTCCTCAGTAATACATGAAAATCTTCAGAAAACAGTTGAAAATCCTGCGAAAGTGCCTTTCTTGAGTGAAAGTGGTTTCAAGGACCCCCGTGGCAAGCTGTCTGGGGACCTGCAAGCGGAGAGGAAATGCTGCAGAGACAGACATTTCCCTCTGCGATGGAGAACAGGGCTGAGAAGAAGGCTGCCCTGGGCGGTATCCTCAGTGTGACTGAGAGTAGTTCTTTAGTAACCAGAGCCTGCGAAGGAGCTGTGTATCAGATGAGGAAACAGAGCCCAAGCATTATCTTAGGCTGAAGAGAACAGACTGACGGTGCTGGTGGCTGTGAACCATCGCGAAGGTGGGGCAGCGGCATGGTGTGTATTAGAGTTACTGCTTCAGTTACGGTGTCTGTGTGTAAAGTCCCTTAGATTTTGGGGCAGATCCTTTTTATTTTAGTCTGTGTGTGTGTGTGTGTGTGTGTGAGAGAGAGAGAGAGAGAGAGAGAGAGAGAGACAAAAACCCTGGAGAGAGAGAGACAAAACACCCTGGGGAAAAAAAAGACACAGACACATACTCTCAGAAGGGTCTTGGCAGCACAGTCCAGGCACAACTTCAGTCAGCTTGGACCATGGGTGCACGCCATCCTGGCATGCCAGGGGAGGCTACTGGATGTGAACTCGTAACCCTCCTCTGGATCTGTGTCATGAAGCATCTTTTTAAAAATAATTATTTTAAAATTTCACTTACCGGGAACCAGCAGTTAGCGTAATGGCTATGTTGCTGGACTCCCACGTAGTCGACTGCGGTTCGCGTCCCGGACCCGGTGGCTTGGAACTCACGCCGGGCACGTGTGCGTACGTGCCCAAGATCCCGAGAGGAGAATGGAGGAGAAGGGATTGCGGCGTGACCATCCCCCCTGGGGGGTGATTTCTCGCTTTCTGTCTCTATGTCTCTCTCTGTCTGTCTGGCGAGCGCACGCGCCCTATAGCGAAAAAACCTCTCAAAAAAAAAAAAATTTCACTTACCATTATTATTGTTATTTTTGATTTGTTATAGAGCACATGAGTTCACCAGAGAGAGAGAGAAAGTGAGTAAGCAAGCCGTCAGGTCTGGGACTTGAACTACGGTTTGCCTTGTGGAAGTCCAGCACCTTAAACTCCATGCTGAGCACACAGAGCATTGCCTTTCTTTTTTTTTTTTTTTAAAGAGGTTTTACCTTAGGGCACATGTACTCTGTAGAGAGAAAGGGAGAGGGAAAGCGACAGAGACAGACAATGAGAGGGGAAGTGAGAAATTACCTTCCCCACCAGGTGAATGGCCACACAGCAGTCCCTTTTCCATTCTCTTCTTGGGATCTTGTGCACACACAAATGCATTTGGCATGAGTTCCAAGCCACTGGGTCCTGGACTCGAATCGCCGTCAGCCATGTGGGAGTCCAGTGACGTAACTGCTACGCCATCTGCCGGTCCCCAGAGCATTGTTTTTTACTCCTATGCCACTATCCCTGCCATCCAAACCCTGTTACTTATTTATTTGTTTTTTGCCATAGGGTGGGTGTGCTTACTGGAGAGACAGACGGAGGGAAAGTGAGAAATCACTCCCTGGAGGGGTGGCCACCTGGAAATCCCCTCTTCTCCCTTTTCCCCTTGTGATTCTGGGCGTGCGTGCACATGTGCCTAGTGTGACCCACAAACTGCTGGGCCTGGGATTCAAACCATGGTCAGCCGTGTGGGAATCCATCACCCCAACCACCACGCCATCTGCTGGCCCCCAAGCCCTGTTATTTTTATCATATACACAGCGTGTGAGGTTTTGCAGGAACGCGTGTGCTGTGGCTAGAGCAGAAACGCCTGTAATGTGATATATATTGATTGAAATTCATGGTTCACAGATGCTCCCTTAACAGGTCAGCAGAAGCGTGGTGGTTAAGGCACTGGATCCCCCATGGCCGACTGCGTGGTTGAATCCCAGACTCAGGGTCTTGAAAATCATGCTGGGTATTTGTGCGTGTGTGTCCAAAATCCCGAGAGAGAAGCAGAGGAGAAGGAAGTGCGGTGTGGCCATCCCCTCTGGGGGGTGATTTCTCACTTTCTCCCTCTGTCTCTTTCGTTCTCTGATTCTCCCTGGTGAGTGCACGTGTCCTGCGACTAAAATCCTTTTTTAAAAAAGTAATAATTTATTATGTTCTCTAGATACACATGGAGACTAGTATATTGAAATAGTAGTAATCTGTATTCTAAAATATAGATACAAAAAGAAGGATAAATACTCACAAATAAGTGAAAGGCAAATGAGTTTTTGAAAAATAAGTGTGGACCAGTGTGTATTTCTGTTTTTTCCCTCGGAGGAGGAAGAAGCTCATTAAAGATAAGTGGAGATGGTGTTTTTCTATTTAATGTCAAATGCGGCGAAGCGCTCAGTTTAATGGTAGCAACTCTGGTCATCCGTCTCGCGTGTCTGTCTCCTGCATACATTTTTCTTCAGCCACGAATGATCTAATTACTGTAAGGGTGTAAAAACACGCCGTCTGGTTTGTGCTGCGTGGCCGTATTCCCGTCTCCACCATGAGCAGATCTGAGTTACACTCGGGTTTCTGCTGGGCGGTAGCTCTGTGCCCACAGTGTCTAATTCGAGAACACAGAAGTTACCTTTTTCATTAAGCTCCTGATCCTGTTTCGTTGTAAAGTGTTTTGCAATGAACAAGTGTGGTCTTCACGTTTGTGCTTTGTTCTGCAGTGGACATCACTCTTTATCGCAACGGTTATCACGGGGACCTGAATGAGACCTTCTTTGTTGGAGAAGTGGATGAGGGAGCACGGAAACTCGTTCAGACCACATACGAGTGCCTGATGCAAGCCATCGATGCAGGTCAGTCCCGCACTGGGCACCCGTGGCTGCTGGGCGCCGATGGGCCGCCAAGGACTCCTCATGGCTCGGGGGTGCATTCCTTGCTCCTGTCAGCCTTGCTGCTGCCCTTCCTCAGCTGCTTCGGGTTTTAGCAGTAATGGGTTCAGGACAGTTCAGGAATCCCTGGATGGGGATGGACAGACCAGCTGACTGCCTCACATCTTTTCTCTTCTCTGATTTATCTTCCTTTTCTTTGCCTAATAAATGGGAGGAATATGTGGATGGTTTCTTCAGTGTTTTATTTTGATTTTTTTATTCTTTCAACTCTATAGTTATAAAAAGCTAAACAGAGCCTTCCAGTAGCATGGTGGCTAAAGACGGCTGCATCCCACTTGGCCAAATGTGTGGTTTTGAGTCCTGGACCCAGTGGCCTGTAAAACCCACCAGACTTGTGTGTGTACGTGCCTAAGATCTTGAGAGGGGAGAGGTGGGCCATCCTCTCTGGAGAGTGCTTTCTCCCTTCTCTTTCTCTGTCTCTCTGCCTCTGGTGAGCACTTGTGCCCTCTGGCAAATTCAAAACAAAACAAAAGTGAAACAAGACCAGAGGTTATAAAGGGAAACAGTGCTCCTCCTTCACGCTTACCTCCCCTCTTTTCATCTCTCTGTCCTCTCTGGAGGCTCCCCTGTGCACATTGAGGTTTTTCCTCTCTCCTGTGCATCAGTGCACACATACCTCTGTGTGTGTGTGTGTGTGTGTGTGTTTAATCAAGTTAAATGAAATTGTAATATTTGGACTATGCCAGCTTGATATTTTTTGAAGCAATAATAGCTGAGAGATCCTTCCAAATTCTCATGTGTCCCTGGGAATGTAGATCTTCATTCTTTTAGTGACTGTGGATTGCATTTCAGAGTACTAGACTGTCTGTTCCTCTCCTTGGTTTTGGTGGTTCCAGAGTTCTTGCTGTTGTGCTGGGTAGAGGTGAGTAGAGGTGTGAACATTTCAGAGGGATTTGTCCTTGGGCTTTCTGTTCATATGAACAACTTAGCTCAAGTGACAGTGTGAGGGCAGACAGCTTTCCAATGACATCTGTAGCGTTTGAACTTCATTTTCTAGTGTATCGTGTACGTTCCTCCTTCTTCAGTTCCCTTACCCCAATATTTACCAGAGTATTAAACAGGGTTGAGCTCTCAGGCAAGCAGATGGTTATATCTAATGACATTGATTTATTAGTTTTGTTTCTAGTTCATTCTTTACCATGTATAGGAAATGGCACTAATTTACTAATGAAAAAGTTGGAGGAATGAACATGAAAAAATGTAGCATTTCATATATCAACACGTGAACTTTCTTTTTGCTTATTATCCACTATTGATTATTTTAAAACTTTATACTCCAGGCAGTATTGTGAGATAAAAGCTTTAACATTTAGTTTGTCATTTGTGGGAGTTTCAGTTTTAAATAAATTTTAGGGTTTCTGCCAGATAATATGTTCAGTGTTTATTTCCTTTCTGCTTCTCTGTGAATTGACTGAAATAACCAGACAGCTGGAGCGTTGTTTTAGAGATGCACAATGAGGACTTGCCAAGAAACCGTCAGAAACTAGAGTCTTCATAACAGTAGCCAGGAAAGAACAAAAGTTGCTGGGTCTCTGGACAGTGCTGTTAACGCCTCTCATTA
>NW_006159834.1:1359146-1360989 GCF_000334495.1 Tupaia belangeri chinensis | reverse complement strand
CCTGCTGCTTACTTTCCACTAATTCGGCAGCACATCCCTGTGTAGGGCACTAGAGCACGTGGAGGGCTGCTGGAGTCGACCGCTAGAGCAGGCTCTCTTCCTCTGAGCATTGTGGGCCTGATGATTCTTCCTTGTAGGGGTCTGTCCTGTGCATGGCACCACCCTCCAGGGGTCAGCACCTCCTCCTGTATGACAAACTTCAGTGCCCGAACTTCCAAGCACCCTTGGCACTGAAGTTTGAGAATTCGGGAGTGCCCCCATTACTGTCTCTCCTGGCTGTTTTTTGTTTTGTTTTGTTTAGAGAGATTTTTACTGATAGGGCATGCATGCTTACTGGAGAGACAAAGAGACAGAAAGTGAGAAGTCATCCCCCAGGGAAATGGCCATGCCACACTCCCTTCTCCTCCATTTTCCTCTTAGGATTTTGGGCAGACACGTGCCCGGCGTGAGTTTTAAGCTGCTGGATTGGAACCTGAACCACAGTCGACTACATAGGAGTCCAGCGACGTAACCATTACGCCATCTGCTGGTCCCTCTCCTTACTGTTGAACAGGGGTTGTCTTTATTGTGTAGTGCATCACAGAGTACAATTTCGTCACATCTCCTCCCTGCCTCCCACTAGAGTTAAGAAGACATAGATAGGAATGAAAGAAAGTCATTATGAAAATCAGCATGGGTCCTCAAAATCAGAACCCTTCCCCTCTCCCAAAAATGTCAAGCCAGAAATTATGAGAGGTCTCATAAAGTTTATGGAAAATGTGTATTGCTGAAAAAATACATGGATTTAGAATTAAATTCATACTTTTGTTTAGAGAGATTTTTTGTTGTAGGGTACATGCACTCTCCATAGAACTAGAGTTAAGAAGACATAGATAGGAATGAAAGAAAGTCATTATGAAAATCAGCATGGGTCCTCAAAATCAGAACCCTTCCCCTCTCCCAAAAATGTCAAGCCAGAAATTATGAGAGGTCTCATAAAGTTTATGGAAAATGTGTATTGCTGAAAAAATACATGGATTTAGAATTAAATTCATACTTTTGTTTAGAGAGATTTTTTGTTATAGGGTACATGCACTCTCCATAGAGATAGAAGTGAGAAATCTTCCCCGGGGAGGATGGCCACTCTGCAGTCCTTTCTCCTCTATTCTCCTCTCGGAATCTTGGGCATGCCCTCCCGTGCACCCAGCGTGAGTTTCAAGTTGCCAGGTCCAGGACTCGAAGTCAGCCATGTGAGAGTCCAGCAACATAACCATCACGCCATCTGCTGGTCCCTAAATTCATACTTTTAATTCCATTTTTCCAACTACATTCTGAAGTCCCCTCACATTGTTAAGAGCAAGCAAAGATGATTTCTAGAAATAGCAATCCAGAGATTTGATTGGGTAGAGAGAACGTGTACTTGAATCTCAGGTTGGAAATCAGATGGCCTGAGTAAGGACTGTACGGAATTAGGAGACTTCAGAACCGTGCTGTGCTCCCCAGGGGAATGGCAGCACCCAGTTTCTGGTGTCCTAGTGCTACGAGAGCCATAACAGCCATGGGAGCCACCTTTTTGTTTTGGTTTTTGTTGAAACAGTATTAGAAGCCATAAAAACTACATAGGGAAGGAAGTACATGATAAAAAGTACTTTCTAAAAAGTGAATAAAAAAAATATTTAGGGGAATTTAGCGTAATGGCTATGTCACGGGACTCCCACGTAGTTGACCGTGGTTCGTGTCCCGGACCCGGTGGCTTAAAACTCACGCTGGGCGTGTGTGTGTGCGTGCCCAAGATCCCGAGAGGAGAATGGAGGAGAAGGGATTGTGGCGTGACCATCCCCTCTGTGGGGTGATTTCTCGCTTT
>NW_006159834.1:1351355-1357856 GCF_000334495.1 Tupaia belangeri chinensis | reverse complement strand
TACGTCAGTCCTGCTGCTTACTTTCCACTAATTCGGCAGCACATCCCTGTGTAGGGCACTAGAGCACGTGGAGGGCTGCTGGAGTCGACCGCTAGAGCAGGCTCTCTTCCTCTGAGCATTGTGGGCCTGATGATTCTTCCTTGTAGGGGTCTGTCCTGTGCATGGCACCACCCTCCAGGGGTCAGCACCTCCTCCTGTATGACAAACTTCAGTGCCCGAACTTCCAAGCACCCTTGGCACTGAAGTTTGAGAATTCGGGAGTGCCCCCATTACTGTCTCTCCTGGCTGTTTTTTGTTTTGTTTTGTTTAGAGAGATTTTTACTGATAGGGCATGCATGCTTACTGGAGAGACAAAGAGACAGAAAGTGAGAAGTCATCCCCCAGGGAAATGGCCATGCCACACTCCCTTCTCCTCCATTTTCCTCTTAGGATTTTGGGCAGACACGTGCCCGGCGTGAGTTTTAAGCTGCTGGATTGGAACCTGAACCACAGTCGACTACATAGGAGTCCAGCGACGTAACCATTACGCCATCTGCTGGTCCCTCTCCTTACTGTTGAACAGGGGTTGTCTTTATTGTGTAGTGCATCACAGAGTACAATTTCGTCACATCTCCTCCCTGCCTCCCACTAGAGTTAAGAAGACATAGATAGGAATGAAAGAAAGTCATTATGAAAATCAGCATGGGTCCTCAAAATCAGAACCCTTCCCCTCTCCCAAAAATGTCAAGCCAGAAATTATGAGAGGTCTCATAAAGTTTATGGAAAATGTGTATTGCTGAAAAAATACATGGATTTAGAATTAAATTCATACTTTTGTTTAGAGAGATTTTTTGTTATAGGGTACATGCACTCTCCATAGAGATAGAAGTGAGAAATCTTCCCCGGGGAGGATGGCCACTCTGCAGTCCTTTCTCCTCTATTCTCCTCTCGGAATCTTGGGCATGCCCTCCCGTGCACCCAGCGTGAGTTTCAAGTTGCCAGGTCCAGGACTCGAAGTCAGCCATGTGAGAGTCCAGCAACATAACCATCACGCCATCTGCTGGTCCCTAAATTCATACTTTTAATTCCATTTTTCCAACTACATTCTGAAGTCCCCTCACATTGTTAAGAGCAAGCAAAGATGATTTCTAGAAATAGCAATCCAGAGATTTGATTGGGTAGAGAGAACGTGTACTTGAATCTCAGGTTGGAAATCAGATGGCCTGAGTAAGGACTGTACGGAATTAGGAGACTTCAGAACCGTGCTGTGCTCCCCAGGGGAATGGCAGCACCCAGTTTCTGGTGTCCTAGTGCTACGAGAGCCATAACAGCCATGGGAGCCACCTTTTTGTTTTGGTTTTTGTTGAAACAGTATTAGAAGCCATAAAAACTACATAGGGAAGGAAGTACATGATAAAAAGTACTTTCTAAAAAGTGAATAAAAAAAATATTTAGGGGAATTTAGCGTAATGGCTATGTCACGGGACTCCCACGTAGTTGACCGTGGTTCGTGTCCCGGACCCGGTGGCTTAAAACTCACGCTGGGCGTGTGTGTGTGCGTGCCCAAGATCCCGAGAGGAGAATGGAGGAGAAGGGATTGTGGCGTGACCATCCCCTCTGTGGGGTGATTTCTCGCTTTCGGTCTCTCTGTCTGTCTCTGTCTGCCTGGCGAGAGCGCGTGCCCTATAGCGAAAACCTCTCAAAAAAAAAAATTTAGGAACTATTTTTATTTTAACTTATTTATTTATTTATTTAAATTTGACCAGAGAGGGACAGAGAAAGTGAGAAAGCAAGCAAGTTGCCAGGTCTAGGACTCGAACCATGGTCGGCCATGTGGGAGTCCAACACCCTTAACCACCACACCACCTGCTGACCCTGAATTTTGTTTTGTTTTAAGTTGCCACAGGGTGCTTGTGCTTGCCAGAGAGAGAGCAAAAGCACCCTCTGGGGGAATGACCACACTGCAGTCCCCCTCTGTTCTCGAGATTCTCGGGACTGTAGGCATGCAAACACAGGTGTGTGTCCCAAGCCACTGAGTCTGGGACTCGTGGGATCCAGCCACCCTAACACCATAACCACCTGGCTGGCCTGAAAAATACCTTTCTGTACTCTACCCCAAAGACCTTTTGTGGAGACAGTTAGGAATAGGTTTCTGTTATTTTTTAAAATTGCCAGCATGTGTGCGTGTACTCGTCAGAGAGGGAGAGTGCACCTCCCCCGTGGGCATAGGCATTCTTCAGTCCCTTCTCCATTTCTCCATCCGGTAAGGATTTGGGGCATGCATGCACATGTGCTCAGTGTGTTTTTCAAGCTGTCAGTGCCAGGATTTGAACTGTGATTGGCAGTGTGAGATCTGACTTAACTAATCACTAAGCTACAGGGCTAGCTGGACAACTAGTTTGAGAACCGTTTCTTATGGGGATAAGGAAGCCCAGGGAAAAAAATTCTTTCAGCAGTTGACTACACTAAAACTAAGGACCAGGCAAGTTACTATGTGGGAGATGTATCAGCCATCAAAAGTCAGACACAATTTCTCCTATCCTGTCACTCATCCATCAGCATAGAAAACTTTTGTGGCCTCAAACATGTAAGTTGCTCCCCACCAGGAAGGAAGCAGTCAGTTGTGCAGATCCCAGCTGAAGGTCTTTTATTCAAATTAATTCTGACACTGTCTACCCAGAGACAGCACTAGATCCCACAGATTGAGGGCTCAGTCCCCAGGACTGCCCCTACTTCAGACACCAGTTACAAGTCTCTGCCTTCGTGACTTCTGACTGACCAGGTACAGGTTGGAGTTCCTCCCACAGCCTCTTCAGGCTTGATTAATTTGCTAAAACAACTTAGAGAACTCAGTGAGACACACTGCACATTTACTAATTTATTATACAGGAGACATGGAGTATATTGAACGTTTTTTTCTTTTTAACTGCCAGAGGGTATGTGGTCTTGACAGAGGGAGAGAGGGGGAGAAAGCACCCCCAGCCACAATCCCTCTCCATCTCTCCAGCCTGTCAGGATTTTGGGCATGCACACACACCTGGTGTTTTCCAGGCCACCAGTGCTAGGATTTGAACTGGAGTCCACCATGTGGGATTCGGCTGTCTTAACCACTGTCCTGCAGAGGTGGCCCAATTATTCAGGGTATCTTAAAGGATATAAATAAATAGATAAAGAGATACACGGGCCAAAGTCTGGAAGAGTCCCTAATACAAGAGCTCCTGTCCCCAGAGAAGAGGGCGTGCCACTCTCCCAGTCTGTCATTCACCTTGCAAGCCTCCACGTGCTTAGCCTTCTAGATGCTCTCTAAACCCTTTCCTCCTGGGCTTTTCATGAAGACTCCATTGTGTAGTCACGCTCTAAGCATGAACAGCCATGTTACATGTGACTGGACCAAAAGGATCTTACCTAACACATGGAGTGGGGAACTTGCCTCTGATTGTCCTCGGCTTTGTGTGTGTTCCTTCCTCCTGACAGGGCAGGATGCTGGAGCGGGTGTGTGTGTGTGTTTGTGTGTGTGTGTGTGTGTGTGTGTGTGTGTGGTTTCTTCAAGATCACTTCTACGGCCCACCTTGGGAAGCTTCAGAAGCCAAGGGCAGGCTCCTGGTATAACTGTCATGATATCACAGTGGCTGTTCCTCTATATCCTGCTCCACTTTTCTCTGGCATCTCATCTTTCTTTAGCAGAATGTGACATTTGACCTTAGGGAAGCATATCAAGGGAAGAGTTTCTATTCTGTCGTGTTTTTTTTCCCCCCGTGAGAGAACATGAAAGGTGCCTTTCCTCAACCCCTTAGCACTGCGTCATTTCCTCCTTTTCTGGCATGAAAGGAGGAACTACAGGTTCTCTGGGTTTGAATGAGAGCATTGCCATTTCCCGGTTGTATGGCCTCGCTCTGCCTTAGTTCCCTCATGTGTAAGTTTAGGCACGTGGATAGTAATTGCTCAGTAAATGTAGTTGTTACTCTTTGTCGTGAAATATTCTCTGTTCTTTTCAGTGAAGCCTGGTGTTCGATACAGAGAATTGGGAAACATTATTCAGAAGCATGCCCAAGCAAATGGATTTTCAGTTGTCCGAAGCTACTGTGGACATGGGATCCACAAGCTTTTTCATACAGCGCCCAACGTACCCCACTATGCCAGTAAGTATCAGCTGAAGGTCTGCTGCCACTGCCCATTGGGCAAGTACAGAACCTCCTATTTTGTGCTCCTTAGAGGAATCCGTTAGCTTTACAAAGGCTTCCCAAATAGGTATTTGCTCAAACACCACTCCTGTTCATGTCTTGCTCATGGAAGGTGAAAGGTACATGTACTTGGTCACTGTGAGAGCAGGGCAGTTACTTTGTGACTCAGGCTGTCATCTCACTCCTTGGCTTTCAACTTGACTTAGTCAACAGATAGTGTGGGGCCAGGAGGAGAAGCCTGAAGGGGTACACTTGGGAGGCTTTAATGAGTCAGGCCTGGAATTGGCATAAATCATTTATTTTCTATCAGTCACATGGCTGCATCTAACTGCAAGGGAGCTTGGGAAATGTGATCGCTCAGAATACTCTGGAAGTAAAATAAACTGTTGGGTCATTAGAAAAGTCACGGCATATTTTTCTATGCAAAAATGTGTTATGACTTTTCCGACGACCCTGTAATTTGGTGAGCATTCAGTGGCCTGCCACTTGTCTAGCTGCCATTATCCTGATTCCTTGGGAGCAGTCAGTTTATCGCGTTGGGTTTGATCTGCATTCTTAGTATATGTCAGATAGTATTCTGTCAGTATAAACGGGGAGGAAACGGTACCTTTCCTCAGGTGACTGCTCTAAGATGCAATAACCAAAGAAGTGTAAGACAGTGCCTCCCAGAAACCTTTTCTCTGGAGAACTAAGACACGTGCAGGAATGAGTCTGTTATTTAGTGCTAGAAGTCAAAGTTGTCCACAGAAATGACTCAGGAAGGAATTCGACATGCATATACCTGTGCAGAGAGAAGGCCAACCCTCCGCACAGACACTTTAATGTGTCCAGGCTTAAGCGTTCATATCTGCACAGTAGTTGGCAACAGCACCTACCTGAGCGTCCGTGTGGGGGCTGAGTGAGATAATGCATGGAAAGTTCTCACACAGTGCATGAAAACCTAACGTTAGCATATCTGGTCATCACAACTCTGATTGATTTCTTAGCTAGCCCAATTTGTAGAGGCGAATCCTGTACTCGGAGTGTCCGTGTTTGCTCAAGGTCACACAGACTAGTGCCAGAGCCTGTGTCGGTGCCTGGGTTCTGTCTGGCTTTCTGGGTTCAGTCACTTCCCCTGGCTGGTGTGCCCAGGCAGGACTGGAGCTCTCTCGGGCTGGGACCTCTGGGTGCACTAAAGTGTGGCTGAGATTTTGATTCAGGGAGGCGGTGAGAAAGCATTGTAGGTGGCGGGGAGCACAAATGGGTGCTTCCAGCTAAGGTTGAGCAGAAGTGTGCTTGGCTGAGCGTCCGTGCTGAGGGCTAGAAGAAGCGGGCCGACCAGGGTAGGGCACGCTGCACCCAGCCTCTGCCAGGCTCTGCAGTCATGTTTGGCTAAGCTGGTATTTTGGGAAAACGAACTGGCAGTGGCTCAAGGTATGTTGCAGGTGGGAGCTCTTCAGGATAGTTGGCCTGAGAGGCAGTCGTTGCTTTGTGAGTCGGGCGTATCCTCGGCATACTAGTTGTGAAGAGGGAATGAATGAGACAGCTCTGAGCAGGAGAAGCTGCACGGGCGTTCAGAGTAGCCTCCCAAGTGCATCCATCAGTCAGCGGTCACTGGCAGGCCGCCTGGTTCTTTTTATTTGAACTGTGACTCATGTGGAATAAAAGCTAGCAACAGAAAACCAGTGACCTGGACCTTCCTGTCCAGCCCTGTAATCACCTAAGCGTTCACTCAGTTTTAATGGGGTCACTGTTCTGATCACAGTGAGGGGGGTGTGTGTCTACACATTGCACACGTGTGAGAGTGTGTGCAGGGGAGGGAATGAAAAGGCAACAGAACTTGGGTTCAGACCAGGATTGGAGAGAGCTTGTGGCTCTAGACCGTGTGGAGGTAGGGACAGGATGTGCGGCGAGGGCATCAGCCAAACATGGTGTCCCCAGTCATAGGAGACGCTGCCCGTTTCACGTCAAAGCGTTTTTCGTTAGACACGAATGCTGTTCTGAAAGACGAAGCAAGGACGAGGTATACTGTACACACACACACGTGTACACACACACGTGTACACACACACACAATCTTTTTTTCCCAGTTTACCAGAAGGCTCACAGAAGAGAGATGGGCGAGTACGGGGGGACGGTAAGAAAGCACCTTCCACGGGGCACGGTCATACCTTAATCTCTTCTCCGTTTCTCCCTTTCGGGATTTTGGGCATGCACGCACATGCACCTGGTGTGTTTTTCAAGTGCTGACTCCAGGATTTGAACTGTGCCTTTGGCTGTGTGGGCTTCATTTGGCTTAAAGACCATGCCTTTGTCTGGCCCCACTCCCTTTTTTTTTTTTTCCCTTTTTTGTTTTTTTTTT
>NW_006159834.1:1294706-1350553 GCF_000334495.1 Tupaia belangeri chinensis | reverse complement strand
AAGACCAGTCCTTTTTTTGGCCCCCCTCCCTTTTTTTTTTTTTCCCTTTTTTGTTTTTTTTTTTGAGGTTGTCAGAAGGCACATGTACTCACCAGAGAGAACAGACAGGGAGAGCAAGTACCTCCTGTGGGGCACGGTCATGCCATAATCCTTTCTGCACACACGAATACCCAGCATGTTTTTCAGGGCACCAGGTCTGGGGTTCGAAATCGTGATTGGCCATGCAAGATCACGCTCACCTTCATCATGAGGCTCTGGGGCCTACCCATTTTTAAAATATTTTTATGGAAAGTATAATTTTGGTTTATATAAGTCAAAATGTTAGGTTGAGCTAGTATGTTAAGACCCCTTTAGGAAATCAGGAAAAGCAACTGCCAAGGATTTTTTTCTTTTCTATTTACTTTTTTGTTGCTATAGCAGAGATCCCTGTAGGAGTGTAAATAATCTCTGCTCTGGTATGTAACTCTATATTCCTAACTCAAAGGAGGGAGGAACCAGGAAACTGTTACATAACTTCTCTCCCCCCTTCTACGTAACAGAAGTTCACACAAGTTCTCCTTAGGGAAGAGTTTATGTTGTTCTTTGTTCAAGTCATTAGTGGGAGGCATTAATGATAATGACCCCCTGCATTTAGAATGTCCACCACAGCAGCTCTGCAGGAGAGATGACAGGGCATGTACAGGTCTTTTGCAGTACCGGCATGTCCGCCGCAGTGTAGACGCTCAGGTGATGCATATCTGAGCCAGAGTGGTGGTTGTAACTTTTCTAGAGTAATAGCGAGTTAGCGGCAGAAGCAGGAGCAGGGTGTACGTGCTCTGTCAGTGTGTCCAGTAGAAATGCAGTCACGTGTGGCGTGGTGACATCTTGGTCGGCAGCAGGCCGTGTAGACGACGAGGTGGTAAAGATGGGCTCTGCCGCGTGGCCTAGCGTGCAGCAGGCTTTACGTCCTAGTCTGTGGGTGCACAACAGCGACAGCGCCTAACGATGCACTTCTCAGAACGTATCCCCATCACTAAGTGACTGCGTTACGAGACACACACGTAATTTAAAATGTTCTAATAGCCACATTAGAAAGTTAAAAATAGAGGTGACACTTATTGTAACATTTAAACCATTACATCCAGAATACCAGTGTTTCAGTTTTAACCATGGAACTGTCTGTCATGCGCTGTGAGTCGGTGCGTGTTTACACCGACGACGCAGGAATAGCCCAGGTCAGTCTGAGCGCACCAGCGAGCGTGCATGCTTGGCCAGGGCTGCAGTGCTGGCAGCAATGTCTCCGTTCCCTTGTCCTGATTTCTTTGGGTGACATCACACGGACATGCTTCCATTTTCTTCTCGACATCTAGAGGAGATAGACCAATTCTATATATGCAGTAAATCACATGTCGTTGTGAGAGAAAGCTCGTGAGACTATAGAACAGTTCGTTTTTTTCTCGTAAGATTTTATAAGTTAGAAACTCTAGATTTGGAATCTGTGCTAAGTGCATTTGGGAATAGTGAAGCTAGTGGAAAGCAGCATGACAGCCTTTTCCCAGGAGAGGGGTGCAGGAGTACAGGCCTGCAGGGGAGACCTGTCAGTGACGCAGCCTCCGTGGAGACGTGGCCTTCCACACCAGTCTTCTGGACGCGCCCCTGTGTCTGCCACCTGGTGGCCAGGCAGAGCAGTGTGGCCGTTCCCGGAGCTCAGTGCCTCATCTCTTCTTGATGTTTGCTTCGAAATTTAAACTAGTTCTCCATTTCTATCTCAGATTGTCTAAAAAGGTCTGTCCTTATTTTAAAAATTGTTGGACTTTTAATTCATAATCATGTTTCTCTTGATGGTCCTGGAAATGCTCTGTACTGTATTCCTGAACTTAAATATATAAATGTATTTGTATTTAATAGTCTTTATATACTTTTTACTATGTAAAATATACAGCATATTTTAATTTAGTGTGTTTATATATTTAATATACCTATATAGCTTATATTTTCTTCTATTTATACTTAACAATATTTTAGTAAATTTATGTATTTAATATAAGTATATTAAATATATGAATATCTATGTTAGTGAATTTGGACAAAAAAGCTACAAAATGCGAAATGTGCCCTAGACAACATCTGCCCTGGAGAGGCGGTTACCAGTGGAATTAACACCTGTCTGTTGAATGATGGGCTTTAAGAAGGTGTTCAGAGAGGACAGAGCAATTCATTTAAGAGCCATGGATTGGCATCTAAATTGCGTACCCTTCTGAGTGAAATGTAAATAGTACACTGTTGGTTTTTGATATCTTTTGAGATTTTTTCCCCCCTTAATTTCAGAAAATAAAGCAGTTGGAGTGATGAAGTCGGGCCATGTATTTACAATTGAGCCAATGATCTGTGAAGGTGAGTAAAAAGGATGCTGTAACATAGATTAATAGGATTTTAAAATTTTATTATTACTGCTCAGGTCAGTGGTCTGGCTGCCTTTGCCTTCTTTTTGCATCATTTCCATCCCCCGTCCTGTCTCTGGCTTGACTCAGCGTCCTGTAGAGAGCTGACGGTTGTAAAGGTCGGCCAGAAAGTGGTAGTTCTCCATGGAACTGTCCTGCAGTCAGTAGATGCTGAAGTACTTGACTTGATCTCGGTCCCTTTTCACGAGAATCCTGTCCCAGGGTGCATTGTAATCATTAGCAGCTGGGCTAGCTGGTGGCGTGGCGGTTAAGGCAGCTGGATCCCACATGGCTGACCAAGCGGTTCAAGTGCCAGACCCAGCAGCTTGAGAAACATGCCAGGTGCCGCATGTGCGTGTGTGCCCACTCTGAAGGGGAGAGCTGAAGGAGAAGGGACTGCAGTGTGACCTTCCCCTGTGGAGGGTGCTTCTCACCCCCACCCCTTCTCTCTGGTGAGCACTTGAAACCCTGGCAAAAATGGAAAAAAAGAAATAATAATAATGATTAGGAGCATACGTAGATATTTTTGCTTGACCTAGGGTGGGGAGGGGTGAGAAAAAGAGAAGCAGAGCATTGTTAGGTGGCCACCACCTCGAGGCAGACCTGGTAATGTGATTTAATTCTCCACCATTTTTATCCCCATTGTGCAGAGGAGTAAACTGATCCTTGCCGAGGGCAACTTGCCCAACAGCTCTCAACTCATGACACGTTCTGACTCTTCAGGGTCGGTGCCCGCGTCGGGATGTGGCATCAGCTGCTGTGGAGAAAGCACGGCACTTGGCTTGGCATCCTTTGTGTCCTTACTTTTATTATTTCCTGTGACAGTGACAGACTTAGTGTCGTGATTTGAGCACCCCACTGAGATCGACGGGGTGTTCCGCTTTCCACTCATTATTTTCACTGGGATGGGGATGCACAGTGAGGCAAGGGTAGACTTATGTGTCCAGAGCCCTGTGTTAAAGGGTAGTTTCTCTCTGGATCCTTCCAGCCTTTTGGGAGCCGAGTCGTGGGAGTGGCTTCCCTCTTCTCTTCCTTAGACCTGAGTCAGCACAGGAGCCCACACTGAGGGGAGAAGGAGCTCACCCTGGGGCCTGGGTACCCGGAGGTGGGGTCATCGGAGGTCGGGGTTGTTCGAGGTCATCTTGGAGGATGCCACCTTCACCTGATTCTCTTGCCTTTTCTTTTAAAATGAACGTTATAATTTTGATCTTGCTTACTACCCTGTGGCTACTGTAAGAATTAAGTAAAATTATTTATATGATCATAAAATGCCGTATATATGGGCCAGCCAGCAGGTGGTGTGGTGAAGGTGGCTAGACCCCCATATGGCTGACCCCAGTTTGAGTCTGGACCCGGCAGCTTCAAAATCATGCTGGCTGCATGTGCATGTATTCCCAAAATCCCAGGTGGAAAAGGAAGAAAAGGGATTGTGGTGTGGTCATCCTCTAGAGGGGTGATTTCCCACTTTCCCTCCCACCGTCTCTGTGTTTCTAGGCAGTGCACATACCCTAAGACAACCCCCCCTCAAAAAAAAAAAGAAAAGTCTTGGAAAATTAGAAGGACTGCACAGATGTACTGTTTTTGTCATTTCTGGGAGTGAGGATAAAGTTGCAGCCGTGTGCGGCCAGTTGTAAGGGCAGTAAATACATCAGCAGTGGAAGCAGAGACAGTGGAGGGAGGGGCGTGTGGCTATACCCTTCCTGATCTCGCACCTGCCGGTGAGACCGTGCAGTATTTCCGGGAATAAGCAAATAACTTTCCGTAGAGCCAGTTCAGATCATCATCAAATTATAGCAGGTTTACTTCAGATTAATTCCACTAGGTAAAGTCCCAGCTCCAGCATGAGAAGGCTTAAGTCTGTAGAGGGATTTCCTCAGAATAGTAGCCAAGTATGCGAGACCTGACGTTACTGAAGAGCCTGTTACCAGCACAGTAAGATCGAAGTCGCCCTAAAGCCCTTTGTTGCAGAGGTTATTACATGGGAAAGTCCCAGTCCACCCATCCTTGGGTGTTTGGAAAAGCTTGAGTCGACTTTCTGTAAGCCGCCTTGTTTCCTTCTTAGCCCGGATTTCAGAGTGCCGGCCAGGTACCTAACTGCAGAGTTTACCTGCTGGGATTTGTGAGAGTTGGCGAGGCCTAGAAGTATGCTTCGCCCATGGGTTACTCTTAAGTGAAGAATGTACTGATTTTTTTTTTTTTTTTTGACATCTGATTTTGAAACAAAGTCTCTGTAAATACACATTGTTATGTAGTGTCCAGGCCTGACTCTAAGGGTGTCACCTTTCCAATTCCCTTCATGGCACCCCCTCCGGCTTCCTGGGTGTTCTGTCATGGTCTCCCTGTTTTCATCACTGTCCTTCACTTCTGTCCTCGTTCCAACTCCTCTCTGATCCAAGCCTCACCCTGTTTCTCTTGTCCTCTCCTCCATCCCTGTTTGTCTTTTGCCCGTCTTTCTGGTTCCAGGGGTACAACACTCACAGAATTCACTGTTGAGCATCTGACTGGGCCTGCCGTTCAGAACTTGTGTCAGGAATGAATTGCTATAATGAAAGTACGAGATTTTACATTATTCCCTTCATGGCATACACTGGCTATAGTTTAGACAGATGCCAAAGTTATACCAGGAAAGAGCTAAATTTATTAATTCAAGTTTTTACTCATAGTTTATGATGAATGGTATCAGTTTTTTTTAAAGAGAGTTTTGCTATAGAGCATGCGCACTCGCTGTAGAGACAGAGAGTGAGAACCCCCCCGCCCCAGGAAGGTTGCTATGCTGTAACCACCCTTCTCCTCCATTCTCTGGATTTTGGGCATGCTTGCACACGTGCCTGGCATGAGTTTTAAGTTACCGGGTCTGGGACTCGAACCATGGTTGGCCATATGGGAGTCCAGCTCCTTAACCACTATGCTACCTGTTGGCCCCTCAATGTGTTTTCTAAAATGAAATCCAGTGACTTTATTTGGGAAAAAGCATTTTAAAAAACTATTTAGTTTTATTTATTATTATTTTTAAACTTTGCTGTAGGGTGCGTGCATTCACCGGAGAGAGACAGGGAAAGTGAGAAACCAAGTCGCCAGGTCTAGGACTTGAACCGTGGTTGGCCATGTGGGAGTCTAGCATCCCACCTACCATGCCTCCTGCTGGCCCTGGGAAACAATACTTTTTATTTGATAGTCAAAAAACATAAGAAATGTGCAGTTGTAACAACTGAGGAATTGTAAACGTCATCCTCACTTCACTGGTACCAAAGACCAGGATGAAGTTGGAAACAATGACCTGCAAATAGAGGTCTCATGGTGAACTTTTCTAACTGGTTTTTCCTGGCTCTTGAGGTGCTCTCACCTCAAGAGTTTGTTTAGAAAACTGAGCAACTAAATTCAGAAATGGTTTTCGTTCTGTTCTAGGTGGTTGGCAGGATGAAACCTGGCCAGACGGCTGGACGGCAGTGACGAGAGACGGGAAGCGATCTGCCCAGTTCGAGCACACCCTGCTGGTCACGGACACTGGCTGTGAAATCCTCACCCGGAGACTCGACAGCGCTCGGCCTCACTTCATGTCCCAGTGCTGATCTCTCCCGGAGCGCTCATTGCCACAGCACCTCTGCGGTTCTGTGCGTGTTAGCGAGAGCACAGGAGGGAAGAGGAAGTTTTTTACCACTTGTTTTGTTTTGACTGTAGGTGAGAAAGGACTGCAGGCCTTGATGTGTCCTCCAGAACTTGTCTTGGGTCTGAACAGGCTGAGAAGAATAAAGGAAACACTGCTCAACTCCTGTCAGTGCCCGCCCCTCCCATCCGCACACCGCGTTCTCACTCGCCCTCGAGCACTTTCACTTAAGCCTGCTTCTAGTTGCTTCTGTCACTGCCACAAACGAGCCGTCACGAGCCAGCTGCTTTCCAGGTGAACGGGAAGAGGAGCGTCCTTGAAACTTGAGCAGCGTGTGTCGCTTCAGAATTTTAAAGATGGTATATATGGAAATATATATGTATACATTTTAAACTCCATGCCCCCGATGGCCAAACACTGAGCGGCCAGGGGTTCGTGTTGATTCTGCTCTGACGGGTATGTGCGGTCCTGGGACCCGTAGTGCGCAGTGATTTAGTTCCTGGTTGGGAGTCGGCCCCGTCCCCCGTGCTCATTCTGGACCCGTAATTGTGTGTTGGGAAGGGAAGCACTTGCCGCGAGCCTCCGGGGTGGGCTCTGTGTGTCAGTGGGGAAAGCGGTCAAGTTTTACTTTGGAAGAAGCTTTATCAGGCTTTTAAAAGTCTAGTTTATGGCAGAAATAGCCATGCCCCAAGAGAGAAGGGAATGGGAATTCTGTAATACACTGCTATTTCAGACCTTTATTTAGTCAAAAAACAGGGGCCCCCTTTCCTTCCCTTCCCCTCCTATTTTATTTCAAGGGCACACCTTGGAGATACTTGGAGAAGGGTGGACGTTGCACTGTGGAGGGTGATGGGGAAGAGTCTAAACTGTGTCCAGCTGTGAGCACAGGAAGTCAGGTGGGCGCTCAGTGGGCCTGCGGGTGATGGCGAGGACCTCCCCGAGTCCTGTAACCTGGCAGTGGGGCCCAGCTGCGGTCAGTGTGCTGCAGACACCTCCCTTGACTTATGGGCAGCCTCATCAGACATCACCTCCATGGCCTGGCATCGTGTTCCTTTCAGCGGTGTCCAAATCGGAGTGTATGCAGTGAAGACAGAGCGGCCCATAGAGGCGTGGGTGTGGAGTGGGCTTGTCACTGGTGTCTGATGACGCCCGTAGTGCATTCGGGACCCTGACACACTGTACTTGCGAGAGAACATCTTTCCCAGAGTGCCTCGGACCTTATTGCTTTAAGAGAATTATGACAACGTTTTCATTACTTTTATTATCTTAATGATTTAGTAAGGTGACTGAATCTGGTATAGACTTTTGGGGAATGTGTGTGAAGTTTTTATCAAACTGTAATATTTGTGAATGGAATGCCTTGCAATATGAATGTTAATATAATGTGTAAAGGGAGATTAAAAAGTTTGAATGATTATCCCACCATGTAGTCACTAACTTTGCCGCATTTGGGGGAGATTTCAGAGGGAAGTGGTGGAAACGGGGAGGGTGATTTCATAATCTAAAATAAACTTGTGACCATTTGAGCAAAAATAAGCTTTTCAGGTCTACTGGCTATACAGTGGTTGAGGTATTATGCTTAACCAGAGTCAACCAGAAGCATTTAGGAGGCAGACATACTTTTGAGAGCTTTTAAGACCAAGAATGTGAGCTGGCAGGTGGTGTGGTGGTTAAGGGGGCTGGACTCCCATGTGGTTGACCACAGTTTGAGTCCTGGACCCAGTGGCTTAAACACACCGGGCGCGTGTGCATGCGTGCCCAAGATCCTGAGAGAACGGAGGAGAAGGGATGGCAGCATGGTCATCCCCCCTGGACGGTGATTTCTCGCTTTCTGTCTGTCTCTGTCTTTCTGGCGAGTGCACGTGTCCTGTAGCAAGAACCTCTCAAAAAAAAGTACTGTCCATATTTTTTACTTTGCTGTGGTACACGTCCCATAGCCCTTTCTCCTTATTTACATGCATTATTGTGTTCATTAAGATCTACTGACAGAGAATCTGATCTTGCATATTAATGGAAACAACATTGGCCTTTTTCAGCAGTGTCTCCAGGCCCAAAGAACCGTCAGCTTGTAGAAGTCTGTTTCTTTGTTCATTGACCTACTTGGCGTATTGGTAACCAAGCAGAGAAGGTTCTGAAGCATTTTATGCGTGTAGAATGTTTTTCCTTCCCCAAATCAACAAGGCATTTTGAGACTCACCAGCTAAGTATTTTGCACTCAAATGGGGTAAATGGAAGCAGCTCTATATATAATTTTTGGAGCTGTTTTTATTTGGTATAAGTTGTATGCATGGTAACTGGCTCCACTGTAGCAGTTTGGGACATAATGCAGTTTTTTCCTCATCTCCATCTCAAAAGACACCATCATCTCATACAGTCTACTTTATGTGGAAGTTCTAGGCACATGGCATGAAGAATTTGTTCTAATTCAGACAGGTTTGTTTATGGACTTTCTCCAGCAAGATCAGTAGGCAGTTTAGACAGAATAGCTCACCATGCTAGAGCGTAAATGTAGGCAGGATTTGAAAAATGCTAGGCATATGGAAGTTTCCAATTAAGCAGAATAAAGACACTTAAAATTAGTTCCTAGCATGGCAGAATTTTAGATGCTTAAATCAGTTTTCCAAATTTTCATGAAATATACAGAAGTTTATATCCATTTGTGTTATAATTGTATTCCTTTTGTCCAAGAAAGTATTAGGTCATCAGGAGAGTAATTTTTAAAAAATTTTTTTCTATGCAAAAATGCATCATGACACTCCCGATGACCCAATAGTTTAAAGATACCTTCAAAAATTTCCCAGCAAGGCTGGCACCAGATCCCAAATGGCAACTGTGGTTTGAACCCCTGGCCCATTTGGCCTGAAACACACAGGTGCACTCATGATTCCCAGCACCCAACCGGAGGAAGGGGGTTGTGGGGTGATCAGACCCCAAGGGAGTGCTTCTCACACATGTATGTGCACAAGTGCTATCATGAATACAGTTTCCCAAGAATTCTTTCAAAGTGGTGAATCCTAACTTGGGACAGCCAGGAAGGATTTGCTGACATGCATAGTGAATAGTTTGCAGTCCTGTGCTTTGTATTTTGGTGGTCCACAAGCTTGTTTGGTTCAGCAACTTAGAGATCCCTTCCAAGTGGATGCATGGAAAGGATGTAAGAAAGACTTCACGCATATGTTGGGTTCCTGGAAAAGTTGTGATGTTTTTATTTTTCTATGCAAAAATGCATCATGGCTTTTCCAATGACCTATTAGATGTGTCCATAATCTAAGAATCCTTAATGATTTTTTTCTTCAGATGTGGGTGAGCAAAGAGAGGGAGAACTAGGCATTTTTGGCAGGGCCTTGCCAAGGTGCAGCCCTTCTCCCCAGCCTCTCAAGTGATGACAAGCGTGTGCCACTGTGTCCAACCTAGGTCTCCCGTATGGCCTGTCTCCACATGGCAGCACCCTCCCACTCAGGCCACTGCTGCTGGCTCAGCGTCTTGTAAAACTGACTTATGCTGCATCTTCGAAAGACAGTGGTGCTTTCAGCCAAGAAATGCTAATACTTAAGTGCTGGTCCAAGAGGATGTACTTAGCTGGGACAAAAAGGAAAAGTAATCTCTGTAATAGGCCTTCAACAAAAATTGGAGTAACATTCTTCTTACAACTGCTTTACTTTTTCATACTGGTGAACATAAAAATATTTGCCATTACTATTCATGTGCATCTCATGTATGAGAAAAAGAAGGAAAAAAAATTCCCTGACATTACTCTGTGTCTGTTTCGTTGCTGCAATGGCCAAGACGATATTTTCGTTCTAGGCGGCTAAACCAAACCTGTCATCAAGGACATTTCCTACAGCTGAGGTAAAAGCTATTTTAATTTATTCTTCCTCCACTTCACCTCAGAAAATTGTTGGGCCCATTTTGGTCCCCAGTGTGTCACCACCTCTCTAGGAAAAATCAGAAAACCTGGGCTTACACTGCCTGGGTTCAAATGCACCCAAGATCTGAGAAGGGGAAGTCTTGACCATCACTGTCACTTTCCCTGTTTTCAACTATGTGTGTTTCAACTGTGTTTTCTTCATCTATGTGTTTTGCTCTCTAAAAACTTCTTTTGAGAGCATTTAAGACACATCAATCAGGTATTAAGACACAGCTTCACTCCATCCAAAAGATATTTATGTGCATGATGATCAGGATGGTAGGGTTACGGGTCATTTTTACTTTATATTTCTTAGGATTGAAATTTTTAAAAACCCTTAGTATGTGCCATCATCACTAGGAAGACTGTTAGACCTGATTATATTAAAATAAAACTCTGTACACCAAAATACCGTGAATGTACAAGCACGCACAGGCACCCATATGAGCACAGGTGCCTAAGTGAATCTGAACCTCCCATGGTCCATACGACAGTAAAGGTGGGGTGCAAGTATGATATGTACATGGCATGGCTCAGGCCTTCAAGAGGCTAACTCTCAGAGGCAGACTTAGCTTCTGATTATCTCTGCCACTGAGGAAGTCTTTAACCAGTGGGCACAAGACCCTTACAAGCTATGAATGCTGGGGCCAGCAGGTGGCGTAGTGATTGTTACATTGCTGGACTCCCGCATGGCCAACCGTGGTTCGAGTCCGGGATCTGGTGGTTTGAAACACACAGGGCACATGTGCATGCATGCCCAAAATCCCAGGAGAATGGAGGAGAAGGGATTGTGGCATGATCATTCCCCCCTGGGGGAATGATTTCTCTTTTCTCACTGTCTCTCTGGCAAGCACATGTGCCCTACGGTAAAAACTTTGAAAGTTGTGAATGCTACTCAGGTTGATAGCAGAGAAGGCTCAGATACTCATTCACTGCTGTGTATCTTTTACTTTTCTTTTGCAGAATGAAGACTGGGGAGAGGAACCAGAAGACAACAGCATCAAATGAGAGGACAGCTCTACACAAAGGCAGAAATCACTTTATTATGTGAAAATATTCCTTAATGAAGCAGTTATTATGTGAGGTCGAGTCCAGCAAACAGATTTATGGCCATGAGGCTCATCCTTGATTAGGGTTATCTGAATCACATGCACAACACTACCCCTAGAACAGTTACTGAACTAAGTGGCTAGGAACTTGGAAAGCTTCCTCCCCCTGTCAGCTGCTCCCATCAGATGACAAGACTTAGGCACAGGATGGACATATTTTCTTTTGACTTTACATCTTTAAAACAGTTCGAATGCTGCAAGAGAAAGAGACAATAAATGTAGGTACTGAATGATGCCTTTTAAGATGAAAACTGTTTATTTTTAAAAACTTTACCAGAGGGTGTGTGCAGAGCAATGAGAGAAAGTGAGAAAGCACCCCTCTGTAGGGAATGGCCATGCTCCAGCCCTCCTCCCTGGTCTCTCCTACCTTTTAGGATTTGGGGCACACATGCACAAACACCTGGCTTGTTTCTCAAGCTGCTGGATCCAGGAAGCGAAATGTGCTATCAGCCATGTTGGATTCAGTCATAACCACTATGGCCTGGCCCCAAACTATGTTATTTTTGAATCTCCTTCCCCACATTCCCCAAATCATTATTTTATTCTGTAACACTAAGCTAAGGAAAAAACTTACCTCTTCCCTGAACGCAGCAGTTCAAAAGCTTCATTAATTTTATCAAAAGAGAGATTGTGGGTCACAAATTCATCAACTTTTATCTTTTTGGACATATATTCAGACACCAACTTTGGGACACTTTCCACACTCTTCCATCCTAAAAGAAATTAGACATCTGTTATATCTATCCATTAATTTATTCAACACATTTCTATTTCCGCTTGTGCTTGTTATTTAGTGAGTTACACAAAGACATTTATGAGAACTACTTTTTTTAAGGCTTAATCATTTATTTTTTTGTGAGCAAGAGAGACAGAGATGCAGAGAAAACAGGCACCTCCAAGGGGGGTCTTCAAGCTGCAATCCACACCCAGCCCCAGCCAGCCCCAGAACATGGGCAATGTGTACCCAGTGTGTTCAGGGAGGCCTGTGGATGCAAACTCAGAACCTTCTCATGTAGGTCAGCCTTGCACAGCACTGCATTCACCACTGTGCCACCATCTGGCCCTCAAGAAGGTGAAATTTTAGATGAGTTAAAAAGTACTGAAAAATTCCGGGACCAGCAGTTAGCGTAATGGCTATGTCGCTGGACTCCCACATAGCTGACTGTGGTTTGAGTCCCGGACCCAGTGGCTTAAAACTCACGCCGGGCACGTGTGTGTGCGTGCCCAAGATCCCGAGAGGAGAATGGAGGAGAAGGGACTGCGGCATGGCCACCCCCACTGGGGGGTGATTTCTTGCTTTCTATCTCTCTGTCTGTCTCTGTCTGGCGAGTGCACATGCCCTATAGCACAAACCTCTCCAAAAAAAGAAAAAAAAAAAGTAATGAAAAATTCCAAAATTAGCATGAAGAGGAAGAATTTGACACACACCTTTAGTTTTAAGAAGTAGATACTTTGGGGACCAGCAGATCCCCTGTAGCTGACCATGGTTTGAGTCCCAAACTCGACAACTTAAAACTCAAACCAGGCATGTGTGCATGTGTGTCCAAAATCCTGAGTGGAGAATGGAGGAAAAGAAAGTACAGTGTGGCTACTGGTGGGGGATCTCTTGCTTTCTAGGTCTCTGTCTGTCTGGTGAACGTATGCACCCTATAGCAAAAATCTCAAAAAAAAAAAAAAAAAAAGGTACTTTTGAGTATTTTCCATTTTCTATACTATGATTTACTAGTAAATCTTTTTAAATTTTTAGCCAACTGAGACTTTTAAACCATCAACATATGACTCTGGAAGTCGTAGCAACATGCTTATTTAGGTCTGTAAGTTTCTGTACTCATGATATTCAAGGAACTAAAAAAACAGATGTAAATTATAACATTTCCTTGTTTTTAAATTCAGTGAAATAGAGATAGCATCTCAGAATAGAAAACCATTCAAATGATAAACAAAATAGAAAATCTTTAAGTAAAAGAGTTAAAATAAAGTGAGATGCTTTAGTTTCTCACTTGTATTAAAAGAACTAATAGATTGGGATCAGCAGATGGCATTATGGTTATGTCGCTGGACTCCCATGTAGTCGACCACAGATAAGAATCCCGGACTAGGCAGCTTAAAACTCACGCTGGGCACATGTGCATGCAAGCCCGAAACCGTGAGAGAAGAATGGAGAAGGGACTGCAGTGTGGTCATTCCCCATGGGGGGTGATTTCTTGCTTTCTGTCTCTCTCTGGCAGGCGTGCACACCCTATACCAAAAAAAGCTCTCAAAAATTAAATAAAAAAGAATCAATAGATCAAAAAGAAGCCCTCCCTTTTTTAAAGGATGCTTTGGAACCTCTTTGAAGCCTTTTCCAAATCTCCCACCTTATATACTTTGCCAATTATTTTTTTCCCCACAAATTGTGGGGATTTTTTTCTTTCTCCTTTAATCGCCTGGTAATAGACGACTACAGCTGTTCTTATTTTCTCAACTGAAACTTCTACTTGCATATTTGGGCTATATTTTGTCAACAAAGTGGGCTCCAGTGCTCCAGCTAATTTCTCAGCCAGGCTGTGCCGGGATGAAGCTTGGCTAGAGATTACTACCAAGACCTCCTGGCCCCACCAGCCAGGCTTAGAACACACTTCCAAATACAGCTATGGACCCTGAGATTTTGCTGCCAAATGGCAAGGGTGGCTTAAAAAGTCTGTTGTGAGATGCTACATGAAAGGCTTTGAAAGCAGGTCAGTCCGACCAGTATTTTCTAAGGAAAATTTTGTAGTGTAAAGAAGGAAAACTTCAGCTATCTTTTCTTCTGGCCTTCCTATTCTTCCCCACCACCCACCTTTATGAGGGATTGGGGTGGGAGCTATAGGAGAGAAGGAAGGGAGGAAGGACAGAGAAGAAATGGGAAAGAAATAGAAAGAAGCATTTTTGACATGCTGTGCTGTGTCCTGTCCCAGCCTCCCAATTAGCTAGACACGCTCAGACTGGCACAGGAACAAAACCCAGGCCTCCCACGTGGCTTCCAGCCTGTCGAACAGTGGTACTAGCTGGGTTCCACCATGGCTGGGCTGAGGTAGGGAATCCTAGCAGACACCTTGAAAGACTATCAAAACTTGTTTTGTGGTTTTCTTTCATAAGAGGACAATGAGATACAAGTATTTACTTTGAAAACTTTTAAGAATTTTAGATGTCAATTGTCCACAATAGTTGGAATACACCAACACATTCTGAGGAGTTTTTTCTAGCTGAGCAACCATGAGAAAGATGGAAACTGTTTCCTGCACTCTACTGGTAGTTAGGCAACCCTAAGCAACCAAGTGCTGTTTAGGATCACACAAGGGAAAAAGGATCAATCTGGCAGTTTTGTTTTGTTGCAAAGTCCTGTCTAATATTTTCAGTTTAAGACTCTGTGTTGGCTACAGCTGAATTCAGCCCTATTCAGAAAGCACTATGGTCACATCTATCTGGAAAAATAGTAAAAGAAGCAACAACCTATTTAAGACGGTGCCATGAAACACAGGGTAGCTCATCCTGCCAGCAGATTCTCCACCCCTCTAATCCCCAGTGTCTTCCTCATTAAAAAATTCTGATTTTTTTTTTTTTTTTTTTTTTTTTTTAAGAGTAACAAGTGGTTATGTTCTTCAGGAGAAACAGTACCTCCCCAAGCCTCTGGGTAAATACCAACTGAGTTTCAAAACTTCCTTTTAGAATAACCTTGCATAAATGCCTTTATGATGAGAAGGTAGCCCATGAAGTTCTTATTAACGCAGGAAAACTGGGATTAAGAGCTGTTGACAGAGACAGCAAGAGAGAGACAACACTGATGTCACCGCTGAGTTACCTCCAAAGGCAGTGCCTTTCCACGTGCGGCCTGTCACCAGCTGGAATGGCCGAGTGGAGATCTCTTCACCTGAAGCAGCTACTCCGACCACCACGCTGATGCCCCAGCCTTTGTGGCATGCCTCAAGTGCTGCTCTCTGCGGGTATGACCAATCACAGAAGTCAGTGTACTCTGCTAAGAACTGCTTCCCCAGAAACTTCTAGATGGGAAGGGGGTGGGAGCAAAGAGGATTTTTTCTTCTTTTTTAAAGTTGTAAAAAATTAACTTGGCTAATATTTATTCATTTATTTTAATCTAACCAGAGAGAGATGCAGAGAGAGAAAGAGAGAGAGAAAGTGAGAAAGCAAGTCACCAGGCCTGGGACTTGAACCGCGGTTGGCCATGTGGGAGCGTCCAGCGTTTTAACCACCACACCACCTGCTGGCCCCAACTTGGCTAATATTAAAGAATTTATGCTTAATTGTTTTCTTATTTTAAAAGTAAATCATAGCTCAAATTGTAAAGATTTTCTTAGAAACAACAGGCAGGAGAAGTGATACTAATACCTTCAGTGAGATTCTACTTAGTATGAAGCAGGTGTTATTACTATCTGCATTTTACAGATGAGCAAACTGAGGCCTAGGGAAGTGAGGTCATTTGCTCAAGGCTGCTGAGTGAGCGTATGAAAGGGTACTGAATTCAAAGCCCACACACTCTACCGCTGCACTATTCTGCCTTTTCACTTAATGACACATACATTTAATATGCATTCTAGGTCAAAAACCATCTTTTTTCATCTTTCCCTGAGCTGTTCTTCTGTCATTTCTCATTTGTAGTGCAAAAGTTATTTTTCCCTTCCATTAGAGTAATTCTTACCAAGAGAGACCTTTTCTTTCTAAAACAATTTTTAATCTTAATTAAGGAAATTGCATTTTCTTTTTTTTTTTTTTTTTAAAGAGAATTCTGGGGCCAGCAGGTGGCATGGTGGGTAAAGGCACTGGACTCCCACATGGCCAACTGCAGTTTGAGTCCCATGAATACATGAATAAAAAAAGTTAAATAATTCTTTAAACAAAATTAAAAATTAAACAAGCAGTTCTGTAAACAGAAAAGGAAAGGAGCTGTGCTTACGCACCATGACCTTCACGTTACCGATGCACTCAAAGGAATAGTCCACTCCTCCATCGGTCATCTCCATAAGCACTTCCTGGATGGGCTTACTGAAGTCCTGAGGGTTGATACATTCGGAGGCTCCAAACTCTTTGGCTCGTGCATATTTATCTTTATTTATGTCCACACCAATGATCCGGGATGCACCAGCCACTTTACAGCCCATGATAACAGCCAATCCAACTCCTCCCAGGCCAAAGACGGCACAAGTAGATCCAGGCTCCACCTAGCAGTAGAGACAGGCTATAAGGCACCATTTCCACAAGTGTTAAGGACATCACTAGGATTCATAGACTGGCTGGTGTTCCTGTTCCAGCACAGCCTTGCTGAATCAACTCAGGCCAACCTCTTACCTTGGCCGTGTTGACAGCAGCACCATACCCAGTTGAAACGCCACATCCCAGAAGGCAGACTTTATCCAGAGGTGCTAAAGGATCTATTTTAGCAACAGAGATATCAGCCACAACGGTGTACTCAGAAAATGTGCTGGTTCCCATGAAATGTAAAATTGTCTTTCCTTTGCAAGTAAATCTGCTGGTACCATCTGGCATTAATCCTTTTCCTTGAGTAACTCTAGAGAAAATACAAGAGAAAAGGGCAGAATGGAAATAGTTTTCTTAAGACCCATAGAGAGAGAAATCAGTTATTAAAATAATGACCACTAAACACTCAGAAGTGTGCTAAGACCAAAAGTCCAATTTCTAGTATATTCACAAATAATTTAGTAGCTTTCAGCAATGCTGTATTAGGAAAATTTATAAGATATTTATAATCTTACCCATTGTTTCCAACATTCAACATCCTTTTGGATCTTATTTTCAGATTATTGAACCCATTTTAAGCAGTTCAACTTACGGATTAGATAAAATTCATAATACGACTTCATAAATGATAAAGCCAAAACCAGCATCTGCACAAGATTATAAGCAACTATTCAGATCAGCTGGTGAAAACAGATGGTGAAACTGGCAAATTTAGACCTTTCAGAAGGCTGCCTTCCAAAGTGTAAGAGTCCTCAAGGACTTGAGCTGTATTTCCTCTTCACTTTGTTTTCTCTCTGTAGTTGGTCATACCAACAGAGGAAAAAACCCCAAGAACTTGCCAAGGCAACCAGTACATTAAATTAATAACAAAAACTATAGTATGGGCCTTAAAACCAGACCACCTGGGTTCAAATCGTCTGTGATCTTAGTCAAGTTCGTTAGTCTTTTGGCCTTAGTTTCCTTACTAGAAAATACTTCCTATGATTGCTTTAAAAATCAAAGGAGATGTTATGTAGAGCACTATTAGCACTGGCTCTGGCAAAGAGTGAGTGTTTAATAAACATCTGTTATTTAAAAAAAAAAACTAATTTGATGTACTTTTAGATAAATCCTTTGGAATATATATATGTGAATAAATACACAGAGAAAATGGATTGCTTCTAGATTCACAAGTAAATTCATCTCCTTTGAGAAAAAGAACAAAACTATGATCAGCAACAAAGAATAGGTGACAAAAGTCCACCAAAAATAACTGTCACGGTTTATGAGAGTAACTGAAGTTTCTTTCACCCTCTTGACATGAGAAATCACCACTACAGGAGTTTCTTGAACAAAAAGATGACATTTTATGCTTGGAGAGAACTTTTTCTGGAAGGTTAGAGAGTCACAAAGAAGTCCACCACCATTTATGTATCACAAATTTTTTCAGACTGTGTATGAGATTATCATTCAAAGTAACCAATGAGGGGGTTGGGAGCAGTGGTTCTAGCTGTGTCAAAAGCAACTGGATCTACATCATAGAGTAAATGGAATTTTGTTTCCCAAAATAAAAACTGATTTAATCCATAGCATTAGAAAGCAAATGCAAGAACAGATGTCCCATACAATGCTATGGGAACGTAAACTGCTCCAATCACGCTGGAGAGCTGCAGACGCATCTTCTATGACTCAGCAGCTACAATCCCAAGAGAGCATAGTGCTTATGTTGATTCCAATGTATGTATGGGGTGTTCTTTATACACTCATAGCGTTAGACTTAACTTCAAACTGAGAGCGACCTAACTGTCGATCACAGAATGGACAAATAATGGAGTGTGAAATAGACTAGAACAAAAAGTACTCATGCATGTGCAACCTGGAGGTGCCTCACAGACCTTATGCATGCCAGACTCTTATGAAGAGCACATGCTACATGCTTTTCTTTATGCAAAGTTCTATCATGAAAGAAATCAAAACAGTGGTACCTTTGAGGGTGCAGATGTTGATTTGGAAGGGACATGAGGGACTATGCAGACAGGTTCTCATCTCAACCTGGGGGATGGTTCTAACCATCGAGTGTGCATATACATAACCACACACTGAGCTGAACTTTTCAGATGTAAATAACCAGTACTTTATTACAGGTATATTCTACTTCAATAAAAAAAAGCCAACAAAAAGGAACAAACACAAGTGGTTCTTCAACTGCCTCAAAGAAGTTCTTCATTTTTTTTTGGAGAGTTTTTTCTTTTTTTGCTATAGGGCACGTGCGCTCGCCAGACAGAGAGAGAGAGAGAGACAGAAAGCGAGAAATCACCCCCCAGGGGGGATGGCCACGCCACAATCCCTTGTCCTCCATTCTCCTCCCGGGATCTTGGGCACGCAAGCACACGCACCTGGTGTGAGTTTTAAGCTACCGGGTCCGGGACGCGAACCGCAGTGGACTACGTGGGAGTCCAGCAACCTAGCCATTACGCTAACTGCTGGTCCCTCAAAGAAGTTCTTAAGTGCTGTTACTATTCACATAACTACCTTTTCTATGTCAAAGGGTTATGTTATCTCCTTAAGTCTTCATGATAATCTCATAGGTAAGTTCTACTACTTGGATTTAATGAACAATAAAATGGCTCATAAAAATGATTTAATTTAACCTCAAAGTATGAACTTCTGTACTATATAGTTTGGCAAATTTAACTTAGTGTTATATAGAGAGAGCAGATTCAGGAAATTGTTTTATATTTTAATGGCTGGTGATACCAGCAAATCCTTTAATTTCTGAGGCAATTTTCTATGACTATGGAGACACTAGTGATAGTGAGATTGCTGTAAAGATGAAATGAAGTAATTCGTGTGAAATGCACTGTACAGACTGCCACGTTCATCATAACCTCCTGTCACTAACAACTGTTTGCAATGTGACCTCTAGTTTTAGGAATAAAAAAGACACTAACCTTATCTTCTGGCAAAGGTTCGTTTTAGGATTTAGGCAAAATTTGCACTCTCCACACTGCGGGATGTAAAGTGGGATGACGGTATCACCTGGGAACAAATGCGACAGCATTACCCCAACTCCGTAACACCTGTCTCTGAATACCTCCGGTCTGCACATTCTCCTTCCTGTCACCTGCTGTGGACTGCACAGTTAAAAACTTCACCCACGTGACATCAGTCTGATACTTCCTGACCATGCAGAACGTATGTTTCAAAATTTTTATCTAAATGACTTTTTTTCTTGGAGAGGTTTTTGCTATAGGGCGCATTCGCTCACCAGAAAGATAGAGACAGAGACAGAAAGCAAGAAATCACCCCCCAGGGGGGATGGCCACACCGTAATCCCTTCTCCTCCATTTTCCTCTTAGGATCTTGGGCATGCACGCACAAGCGCCTGGCGTGAGTTTAAGCCACCGGGTCTGGGACTCTAACCACGGTGGACTACATGGGAGTCCAGCGACATAGCCATTACACCAACTGCTGGTTCCCTAAATGACTCTTAAACAGGAAAACAAGGAGATCATGTGCATTCCGATACTGACTCATTGAAACATCTCTAAAAATTTTTTGCTTAATTTGCCAAAATTGGCTTTGGGTATGTAGTGAAACCACTTCAAAAGCAGTGACAAAAAGAATACCCAAACATCTGTGCTTCCCAGATAAGAATAAAATCAATCTTGACAACTTAGGTGATAATCTGCTCATAAGTAAACTGCAGTTTATTAGAAAAGATAGATATTCCCCTATAGAACTAAGCCAAATCACCAAGTAAGTGGTTCGAATACTCTCCTTACCCGCCTTCAGCTTAGTAACGCCTTCACCCACACTTTCCACAATTCCGGCACCTTCATGTCCCAAGATTACTGGAAAACATCCCTCAGGATCAGCTCCACTTAGTGTGTAGGCATCGGTGTGGCAGACCGCAGTGGCGATGATCTAGAATAGTAAAATAAGGAGTGTTTGAGTATGTGCAATTCAGAGTGAGAGACAGAGAGGCATTTTACTCTAATACTGTATTTCATGGCTTCTAAGGTACACTGTGTTCATTATTTTATTCTCTCTAAAGCCAACATATGCTTACAGTCTTTTAACAATTAGAACTGGTACCTTTTTAGTGGTTCATGAAAGTAATAGGGCCCATCTATGCAATGAAATACGGCACAACTGTTCTTTTCTGTACATGTCAGCAAGATATGGTATTCGAGGCGATTTTATGGGTATTGTGCCTTCAGGGGTGCAAAGGAACATCACTCCTGTGCAAAATAGGTGGAGCCCCTCTCACTGCTGGCTCCCTCATGACTGCTGGGAAATGTGACGCCCCAATAGGTATTACCTATTCTGAAATAAGCCAGTCTGCTCAAGTCTGGGTCAAAACTCAAGAGCTTTTAGTGGCATCAACTTCCTGTTTAGCAACTACACACTGTTTCTGCTTAAATAAGCCAGCCCTTTATGAATTTATCTCTCTGGCTTTCATGAATTGATCTTTTCATATCGTCAAAGTGCAGAAAGGTAAAGTCCTGGAGTGCTGCTTATCTTCCTCTGGCCCGTGTGCACCCACTCACGACGTAACAGTCCTTGTAATCTGCTGGTGGTTTCCCAGGGAGGCCAGCTTCCGTGAGGCTTATCTTAGCATCCAAGACAAACAATTTCTTCTTCGGTGGCAAAATCATAATCAACATAATTTCCAAACTTGAAAAAACCCCAGACTATTACAAGATTTCAGATTCCTGGATCTGGCTTAAAAAGGACCTTAAGTATTTGGTCCTCGGTTTCTCTCCCAATGTGTAGAGTCAATTCTTGGGAGCATGAGGAAGTATGTGTGGTATGTGTTTGGAGAGAAACTATATTCTAAGACACAGCAAAAAAAAAAGCTGTGACTCTTTTTCCTAAAATGTAATATTTTCCTAGAAGGTTAGTTTTATTTCATGGTCACTACTTTAAATCATACATTTTATATCAAAGCAAGTGGAGAGCAGAATGCCAAACACACTGTTTTATAAATGTTAAGACTTCAATGATCTCTCTAGCTGGTTGCTTTTGTGTGAAATGTCTCTATCCAGGGGCACTTAATTTCTCTGCTGCAGCAGAGGCTGAGGAGTACTGGAATAACAAAGTACCTAGACCCTGGCCTTGTCAGCCAATTTTAAAGCTCTCTACCCAAGCAGACTCACTTGTTTGTCGCTGCAGACAATCAGAAATACTTCCCAAATTTTGGTTGAAGCCCCTGCTACCAAAACAGAAGACTATTTCTTTTTTTTTTTTTTTTTGGAGAGGCTTTTGCTATAGGGTACATGCCCGTGCCAGAAAGACAGACAGAGAGAGAGAGAGAGAGAAAGAAAGAGAGAAATCACGCCCCAGGGGGGATGGCCACACCGCAATCCCTTCTCCTCCATTCTTCTCTTGGGATCTTGGGCATGCACGCACACACGTCCAGTGTGAGTTTAAGCTACTGTGGTCGACTACATGGGAGTCCAGTGACATAGCCATTACACCAACTGCTGATTCCTCCAGAAGACCATCTTTAATTTCTAAGATGTTACCATACACATTCAGTTATGGAATCAGCAGAAAGGAGAGCATCCTACAAAGCACCTTAAACTCAAACTGCAGAACATGAAGAGTATCAAATGCAGTGCTACAGACAGTTGCTTTTAGATTTCAGAAATATCTTTAAGATATTTTACATATGGGTGGCTATTTGGCTCTTACAAAGCAAAAAAGACAGAGAAGAGAGCTGCAGTGGTGACAGGGATAAGAGGAGGCTGCTGGGATTCCAACGCTGACTTGCGACACCTTCTAGACGCTGTCTTTTGGGATTTATCCCTGCAGACCTCAGATCCATTCCTCTATCCAGAGACCTAATTGTCAATGTTTTGTTGGTGCCTTCACTGTGTCATTACCTTAATTCGAACTTCGTGCGCCTTTGGTGGCGCCACCTCCACCTCCTCTATGGAGAGAGGCTTTCCAGCCTCCCAGGCAACAGCAGCCTTGCACTTGATAACCTGAAATAGGGAGAAAGGAGTAAGCTGTTTATTCTCCTACATGAGTAACCACTCAGAAGTTGATTTAGATATCATGGATGCTACACTTAGAAAGAGTATCACAGATTTATACGGAAATATGTACCCCTATGTGATTCAGAAAGCTTTTAGATTCACATAAATATACAGTTTTATAAGATTTAACTGAGAGGATCACATGGCCAGATATAAACACCTCTATGGTTAAAAAGTGTTATTCAAAGGCCAGCAGGTGGTGTGGTGGTTAAGGGCGCTGGACTCTCACATGGCTGACTGTGGTTCAAGTCCTGGACCTGGGAGATTGCTTTCTCACTTTCTTCTTCTCACACCTCCCATCAAATACCAATGAATAAATAAAGTTACATTAAAAAAAAAAAATTAAAAAGTGTTATTCATCTGGGCCAGCAGGTGGCGTGGTGGTCAAGGTGCTGGACTCCCACATGATAGGCTGTGGTTCAAATCCTGGACCTGGAAGCTTGCTTTCTCACTTTCCTTTTCTCTTGCATGAGCACATGTGTCCTGTAGCAAACTAAAAAAATAATAATGATAAATAATATTAAATAATTCTTAAAAATTATTATTATATGCTCTAAGTGTAAAATAGATCTGGATTTTGAGGACTTGGTATTAAAAAAAAGAAAAAATATTAATCACATGTTGAAATAAGTTTTAGGGCCAGCTAGGAGCACGATGCTTGTCTGCGTCCCACATGGCCAAGTGCATGGTTCAAGTGCCAGACCTGGTGGCTTAAAAAACATGTCAGGTGTGTGTGCATTCAAAATCCCGAGAGAAGGGACTGCAGCATGATCATTCCCCATGGGGTTTTCTTGCTTTCCTTTCCCACTGTCTTTCCCTTGGGAGTGCACATGCCCTCTAGAAAATTAAAAACAAATAGTTTTTATAAAAGAAGAAAGAGCATTTTAAATATATTAGATTAAATCAGGGCCAGCAGGTGATTTATGTGGGTTCGCACATGGCTAACCATGGTTTGAGTCCTAGACCTGGTGGCTTAGAAGTCACACTGGGGGCCAGCAGGTGGTGTGGTGATTAAGGTGCTGGACTCCCACATGGCCGACTGTGATTCAAATCCCAGACCTGGCAGCTTGTTTTCTCACTTTCTCTCTCACTGTCTTTCTCTGGTGAACACACCTGAGAATTGCCTGATAGCAAATTAAAAAAAATAAATAAAATTTAAAAGTGACATTGTGTGTGTGTGTGTGTGTGTGTGTGTGTGTGTGTGTGTGTGGGCACGTATGCCCAAAATCCTAGGAAGAGAATAGAGAAGGGACTGTAGTGTGGCCATCCCTCCTGAGGGGTAATTTTTTTTTCTTCTCTCTGTCTCCTGTAAGCTCAGGTGCCCTTTGGCAAAGATCTTAAAAAAAAAAAAAGACACAAATATATTGGATGAAATAATATAGTATTAAAATTAATTTCACTTGTTCCTTTCTACTTTTTAAGGGGGCTATGGGACAATTTTACATTATATACATTTTACATATGTGACTAGTGCACTGTATCTATAGCACAGAGCTGTCTTAGAGGTTATATAATCAGTACACCCCCTCCTGAGAATCAAGCATAATGAAGGTTTCGATCAGTTCACGTAAGACTTATGAACTGTGCTAACAGAATAAAGGTTGCAAGCTACTGGGCTTATTGGAAACAGGTTTGAAAATCATTAACTATCAATAGTATGACTTAAAGAGACATGCACAAAATGCTCTAGAACACAGAAAATGGGCAGAGTGTGTCATTCTGGTCAGTGAAAGGAGCTTAAGTTTCCTTTCCCTGACAATTCTAAGCAAAACAAGGCCCCAGTCCAAATCCACAGGAAAGTGCTCTATTTCAAAAGCTGAGCTATCACAGGAATGTGATTTTTTGTCTTCACTGAATAAAGACTCTTGGTAAAAAGGAACAATACTGTCTAATATTGTCGGAAAGATCGTTCAGTTTATCATTCTTTCAAATTTCAACACAGAAATAATGTATCTTTCTAGAAAATGTCTAAGAATCAGCAGATGGCTTCACTTGACTCCCACGCAGTCCACTCGGTTGGAGTCTCAGACCACACCAGGCACAAGTGCTTGTGTGTCCAAGGTCCTGAGAACTGAATGGAGAAGGGATTGCTGTGGGCCACCAGCCCCCTGGAGGTGACTTCTCGCTTCGTCTGTCTCGTCTCTCTCTGCGAGCAGAGGCACCCTATAGCAAAAATCTCTCTTAAGAAAATGTCTAAAGTTTGCAAAGCATTAAAATAATCAGCAACTTTGGACTGATTATGTTATTCGTCTATTTCTGCTTTCCTTGACTGTCTAACGTGTATTTCAGGAACTCGTTAGGCAGGGACAGACCTGGGTCAGCATCCCAACCATCCTTAACGCGATCACCAAGCACAACCAACCTCTCAAGCCCGCGTTCGGTCTGCAAGATGGGGATAACGCCTCTGCGAGGTATTACAAGTGTCGTGGTTCCTAAGAGCTCAAAAACTCCGAGCTGAAAGGGTCCTAAGGGTCTTCCCCCCAGTACTCTCCGTGGAGTACAGTAATTCAGCGCAGGCTCAGTTAGGAAACAAGCCACCCACGAGTTAGTAGCACAGGCTCCGGCTGCAACTCTGCCTCCAAGTATGACCTGGAGCAAGTTACTCATATCCCGTGAAGAGCGGCACGCGCCCGCACCTAAGCTGTTTCCTGAGTCGCCCATCGACCACCCCCGGCCCCCAATCCCGCCTCCGTGGTCCCCAAAACAGCAGCGCAGGCTGCTTCCCGCAAGACCGGTCGGAACAAAGCGTCCTTCGCTTCCTTGCAGCTAAGCCGCTTGCCCGCGGCCGCGTGTCAACTCCGGTGGCCTGAGCCCGACTCGGGCAAGCCTCGCGCACGCCCAAGAGAGGGGCCTGGTTCACTCCCTCTCTGTCCCTTCCTCGGACTCCGGGCCCACTGAGTGGCCGCAGCTACCTGGTTCGCCATGTCCGCGGGCTCCGGTCAGCATAAAGCGGGCATCCGGGGCGGGACGCGCCGGGCTGCGTGTGGGCGTGGCGTGCGCCGGGTGAGGAGGCGTGGCACACGTCGGCCCGGGCGTGTGCGTGCGCTGGGGGCGTGGGCGTGGGCTTGGTGAAGGGGCGTGGCTCAGCCCGGGACGGAGCGTGGCCACACGCTGGGGCCGAGGGCTGGCTGTGGGGGCGTGGCGTGGGGGTGTGGCTTCTGAGGGCGGGAAAGGCAGCACCTGGGTAAGGGCGAGGGCGCGTTCTCGTGGACGCCCAGTGGTCTTGCCCACGCGGCCAGGAAGGCTGCGGCGAAGCTGGACGTCGCCGGCTTGGCGTTTCGTAGAGTTGCTGTCAGATATCTTCATCCGAAAAGTCTTTCTCTGGTTAGTTTTAGTCCAGTCACGGTATTGATAGGGCTTACAAATCAGAAGAAGGGGAGGACGACACAGGTCGTTTAACTGGACACAGGCCAGAAGCACTGAGAGGCAGCTCCAGCTTTGTGCTCCGTGGGCAAAAGCCTACACTCTACACGCTTTGTGTCACCTCCAGGGCTCCCATGGCAGAGGAAGAACTGTGAACATTATGGTTGAGGGGCCCCTTCTGGAAACGTCCATTCCAATAGCTCCTGAAGGTAGGTGGGAGTTGCGTGGTAAGGGGTCAGTAGGCCTTGGCGAAGACACTTGTTGAGGAGGGAATGGGGGAAGCGAAAAGTCTCCCGGTGGCTACGTTTACCCTTGAACTCTGGCTGCTGTAAAGGGTGAATTTTGTTAAAATAGCCCTACCAGGCATACCACGGTCCTTTGTCTGCTATTTATTTATTTATTTATTTATTTATTTATTTATTTATTTATTTATTTTTTCCATAGCTCTTTTCCTGAGTACTCACCTTAAGGGTTAGAGATTTCAAAGATTCTGACCGAAGTGTTTGCTCTCTCTTATTTTTTAAAGAATTATTTTATTTACTGTTTATTTATTTATTTATTTAAATTTGATCAGAGAGGAATGAAGGGGGGAGTCCAGCACTCTTAACCACCATGCCACCTGCTGGACCCCTCTCTTTCCGTTCCACCCTGTCATCCACACTGTAACTTAGCTTCTATTAATATGAATGTAACAGTGAATGGGACACCCTAAAGCTAGTTAAAGGAGATGGATCCTCAGTGGTCAACTATAGCTGGAATTCAGGCCTGGCAGCTTGATGGACCATGTCCTGTGTGTGTGTGTGTGTGTGTGTGTGTGCATGCGCACGCGGATGCGGGCCCAAAGTCCCAGTGGGATGGAGAAATGGAGGAGAAGGGATTGCAACATGATGGTGTCCCACTGGGGGATGCTTTCTCCACTCTCAGTCTGTCCCTTTCTGGAGAGTACTTGTGCCCTCTGGCAATTAAGAAATTATGTCTTTATATGAAGATGATTTACAGATTATTATTTGTAATCAGGATGGCTCCTCTAGATCTCAGGCTTGGGCATACAACTGCCTACTAGATATCTGTCTTCAATAGGCTATCTCACAGTCATCTCAAACTCTACTTTTCTAAAATTTTGTATTTTGTCCTTGAAGAGATTCTTCCTTCTGTGTATGGTGACACCATCCACCTACTTGTCATAGCCATTAAACCTGAGAGTCACAACTTCTCCCTGTCCCTGAGTCATTCAATCTGTAACAAAATCCTAAATATCTCTCACATCATGTGCTTATTTTTCTCCCCACTGCTGTTGCCTAGTTGAGGCTCTCAGTTTTTTTAAAGAGTTACTGAAAAAAATCTTCTATCTAAATTTTCTTGATGCAAGATCCCTAGATCTAATCTACTTCTAAACTAATGCTCCCTCTGATTTTCCCCAAACATAAACCCATCAATACCATTCCCTTTCTGCTTTTAAATTTTGAATGAGGTGAGTTATAAATAAACAGATACCAATCTTATATTTAAAACCTTCAATGGCTAAAAGGTAGGTAAAAAATAATAAAATAAATTAAAAAATAAAATTTTGGGGAAAAAAGAGGTGTAAAAAGCAACTGTAGATACCAGAGACAGTATGGGAGGAGGGTGGGAAATGGCAGAGGGTGAGAAATAGGGAACCAAGGGGGGGGAATGCAAAATATATAAGAAACAAGAAAGGAAAAATTATTTGTTGTTGATAATATGTATAGAAATATTATCTATTAAACCAGTATACAGTGTATTCTGGATGGGAAATCTCATTTTGTATGTTGTGATGATGAACAGTGAATAAATGTAAAATCAATAAGATAAATTTAAAAAAAATTAAAAGCTAAAAAAAGAGAAAATTTCAAAAGGAAAAGTGAAGAGAGAAACTACCAAAATAAATGGAATGGGACATTGAAGAAATGTGGGACAACTAAAAGGTGTAATATGCACGTGGGGAAATACCAGGAGAAGGAAAGAAAAGAAACAACAAAATTTGAAGCAACAATAACTAAGAATTTTCCTAAATTAATGTCAGATTCCAAGCCACAGATACAGAAAGCTCAGAGCATACTAAGAAGGATAAAAGCCTGACAAACAACAACAACAAAAAAACTGCATGTAGACATAACATATTGTAACTATGGAAAATCAAAGATGAAGTCTTGAAAGAAACCAGAGAGAAAAAGTATCTTACCTATAGAGGAGAAAAGAGAGTTGCATTCAATTTTTCCTCAGAAACCATGCAAGCAAGAAGAGAATAGAGTGAAATATTTAAAGTATTCAAAGGAAAAAAAAATACTTGAGTTCTATGTCCTGACAAATTATCGCTCAAATGTGAAGAAGTCAGCTGTTGTGGAATAGTGGTAACAATTCTATGAAATTGTGAGGTCACATGGGAAGGTCCTGGGTTTTTGTCTTATGGTTTTCCTGTACATGACAGGTGCTTGTGCATAATTCTCTGATTCTGGCTGACTGAGCCTGGGGGTAGATTGTGGTGTGAAGACCCTACTTAGGTTACCCTCACCCCCTGCCATGGAAGAAATAAAACACATAAACTTTAAAAACACCTGAAGGAGAAAAAAACACTTTTACTGACAAAAGTTGAGGGAATTTGTTGGCAGTATATAAGCCTCACACACACAAAAAAATGTTTTAGAAAAAGCTCTGTAGAGAGAAGGAAAATAATACAGATCAGAAACCCAAATCTGTATAAAGGAAGAGCATGAGAGAAAAGGATAAGTGAATATAAAAACTTATTTTTCATATTCTTAATTGATCTAATGGCAGTTTGTTCATAATACTAATAGCAACAATGTATTCAATAATTAGTTTATGTATAAATGAGATGAGTAACATCAATGATACAAGGTACATGAGGGAGGGTTAGGATCATTTTGGTACTGTGAAGTACTTGCACTACCCATGAAGCTATATTTTATCTGGAAGTGGATTGAATTAGTTGCAAATTTATTGCACATTCTAGAGCACCCACTAAAAGAATTAAAAACAGAAGTAAAATTGATATGTGAAGAAAGGAAAGAAAATGGAAATATATAAATACTCCATTAACACCAGAGAGGACAGAAAAAGAGGGGAAGACAAAAGTAGGAAAAAAGAGGAAGGGAAATGAATAGAAAACAATAACAAATATGATAGATATTAATTCACTGTGTCCACAATCATTTTAAGTTTATTTATTCCATGAATGAGAGAGACACAGAGAGACAGGACCTGTGACAGGATTCTGCCATGTCGACTCACACTTAGCCAACCTAGATTATGGGGAACATAAATGAAATAAATGGAGAGATATTCCATGTTCATGGATGGGAAGAATAAATATTGTCAAAATATCATTTCTTTACAACTTGGTTTATAGATTCAACCCAATCCTATCAAAATTCCAACAAGTTATTTTGTGGATATTGAAAAACTGTTTCTAAAGTTTGTATGGCGAGGTAGAAAAATGGCCAACTCAGTATTGAAGGAGAAGAATCAAAGTTGGAGTACTGAGCTGATTTCAGGACTTATTACAAAGCTGTAATAATTCAAGAGAGAGTAGTATTGATGAAAGAATGAGACAAATTAATGGAACAGAAGAGAGAAGTCAAGAATAGACCCATGCAAATATAGCGGACTGATCTTTGACAAAGGAGCAGAGGCAATACAATGGAGAAGAGTTGGCCTTTTCAATAAGTGCTGTCTGAACAACTGGATGCCCAACTGCAGAAAATTGAATCTAGATGCAGAGTTGATGACCTTTTCAAAGGTTGACTCAAATGGGTTACAAACCTAAATATAAAGTGCAAAAATGTAAAATTATTATTTTTTAAAGAGGTTTTTGCCTTTGGGTGTGTGCCTTTGCCAGGGAGAGAAAGAAGGATTGAGAGGGAAATGAGAAATTATCCCCCAGGGAGGATGGCCACACTGCAATCCCTTCTCCTCCATTCTCCTCCCAGGATCTTGGGCATGCATATGCGTGCGCGCGCGCGCGCATACACACACACACACACACACACACACACACACACACACTATGCATGATTTTCAAGCCACCAAATCCATAACTCAAATTGTGATTGGCCACGTGGGAGTCCAGTGACATAATCACTATGTCATCTGCTGGTCTCAAAATTATTAGAAGATAACACAGGAGAAAGCCTAAGTAGTCTTGTGTATGACCTTGGTAAAACTAAACTTCATTAAAATTTAAAATTTCTACTGTGCAAAAGACAATGTCAAGAGAAAAGAGAAGCTGCAGAGTGGGCTTATTTTAATATTTGCAAGAGACATATGTGATAAAGAATTATTGAAAATAGACAAAGAACTCTTCAGACTCAACAGTAGGAAGATAATATTATTTAAAAATGGGTAAATTATTTCATGAGAAAGATATGCAGATGGCAACTAAGAATTATGAAAAATTTTCAACAGCATATGTTGTTTGTTAATTGCACATTAAAACAATAGTAAGATACCACTACGTATCAGAACAGCCAAAATCTAAACACTGACAACACTAAATGCTGGTAAGAATATGGAGAAATAAGAATTATCTTTCATTGCTGATGGGGATGCAAAATGGTACAGCCACTTTAGATGATAATTTGTCAGTTTCTTACAGAACTAGCCATACTCTTATCACATCATCCAGCAATTGTGGCTCCCTGGTATGCTCAAATGAGCTGAAAACTTATGTCCATACAATAACCTGCACACCAATGTGTATAGCAGCTCTACTCATAATTGTGAAAACTTGGAAGCAACTAAGGTGTCCTTCAATAGGCAAATGGATTTACCCTGGTATATCCAAACAATGAATTTATTTATTTTTTATTAGTGTATTTATTTCTTCCATGTGTGAGAGAATGAGATAGCACCCCATAAGGTCTGGAGGCTGCAATACACCCCTGGCCTCAGTCAACCCCAGATTATGGGCACATGTCCCCAGTATACTTAGGATGTGAAACTGGAACTTTCTCATGTGAGTAAACCTCACGGAGCATCATATTCTACTTCTGCATCACTGTTTGCCCCAGACCTTAGACAATGGAATATTATTAAGTACCAAAAAGAAATGATGGGCCAAGTGGTGGTACAGTGGTAACACAGCTGGACCTTCATAGGGAGACTCCTGGGTTTGTATCCCATGACCTCCCTGAGCATGCCAGGCCTGGTGATCTGGACTGGTTGAGACAGGGGTGGTCATGGCATGACCTTGTTGGGGATGCCTCTCTGTCTCTGTCACTCTAATGGAAGAAATAGATGAATAAACTTAAAATAGAAGCTATCAAGCTATGAAGACTGAAGGAATCATAAATGTATATTACTAAGTAAAAGAAGCCAATATGAAAAGGCTATATACTATATGGTTCTAATTATATGACATTCTGGAAAAGGCAGAACTCAGAAGACAGTAAAAAAAAGCCAGTGGTTCCCAAGGGTGCAAGGGGAGGGAGGGATGAGTGAGAGCACAGCAGATTTTTGGGGCAGTGAACTATTTCATATGATACTATAATGGTAGATCCATATAATTATGCATTTGTTAAAACCCATGAATTGTACAACCCCAAGATGAAGAACCCTAATGTAAATTCTGAACTTTGAGTGATAATGATGAGCCCTTGTGAGTTCATTCGTTGTTACAAATGTACTGCTCTGATGTGGGATGTTGATTTTGGGGGAGGTCATGCATGTGTTGGGGCAGGAATATATGAGAACTCTATACCTTCTGTTCAATTTTGCTGTGAACCTAGATCTACTCTATAAAATAAAGTTGATTAAAAATAATGAACAGTATGGGACCAGGTAGTGATATAGTAGTTAAACCTGACCCTTTGTGAGGCAATCTGACATGGGAAGATTTGTAGTTCAAGACCAGAGACCTCTCTGAGTGTACCAGCCTGCACTTAGCCATAATCTGGGGCTGGCTGACGGCTGGGCTGGACTGCATCATCAAAACCCTATTGGGGATGCTCTGCCGCTCTGTCACAGAACAGATAAATCCATTTTTAAAAAATAGAAGTAACAAGTAGATATGTAAATCACATCTACTTTAAAAAAAATGTTTATTTGGGGACCAGCAGATGGCACGGTGGTTATGTTACTGTACTCCCACATAGTTAACTGTGGCTCGAATCTCTGAGCCAGTGGCTTGAAACTCATGCCAGGTGTGTGTGCATGTGTGCCCAATATCCCAGGAGAATGGAGCAGAAGGGATTGTGACATGGCCATCCCCACTGGGGGGTGATTTCTCACTTTCCCTATTACTGTCTCTGTCTGTCTCTCTCTGGTGAGTGCAATCACCCTAAGGCAAAAAACTGTGAAGAAAAAAAGGAATCTTAATTTTTAAAAAAGTTAATTTTGTTTATTTCTTAAGAGAGTGAAGGAGAGACAGGCAACTCAACAGGATTATCCTGCCATAATTCATCCCCAGCCTCCGTCAGCCTGGGTCACAAGCACATGCACATCCAACATGTGTAGGAAGATCTTGGGACACAAACCTGGGACCTTCTCATGTGGCTTAAGCATATCAGCATGTTGGTTACTACTGTGCTGTAGCAGCTGGCCAGCATTTACTTTCTATGAGAAGAAAAAGATGATTCAGGGTTTAACCAGTGGCCATGAGTTCCAGGGAATTTTCTTGAAGGCCTTCTGTAATGTTCAGATACAAGGAGGAATTTACATTGGCCAATGCTAGTGTGGCTATATTAGAAATAATATGGATGGATTGTCTATAATGGTCACTGAGTGTGAGGTAATTTTTGTTCCAGGTGATTCTCACCAAAACGTCTGCTTTTAAAAGACATTGCCAATAATAAGGTGATCAAGACAACGTGCCCTGGGCTTGCTGAGTGGGCTTCTTAATAATGCAGGGGCTGTGAAGATGAATATGAGCCTAACAGCGTAAACCTTCCCTTACCGAGGGTGCTGGAGCTCCCCTACTGAGTAAGGTCCAGGTTGAGAAACAGCACTCCAGCCCTGGGTCTCCATTATGGTATGATACCTTGGGGGAACTAGATGGCTACTCTTAGGTTAATCACATGGGATTGCTTTTATCCCAGAGGAGGCAAAAATTCATTCTGACTGGGATCAACATTTATTCTGAATACAGAATTTTTTCCTGTTCTGTCATACTTCTGCTTGCATCTCCATCCACAAATTTATTCATATAAATGAAGCATAGATTCAGATAAAAAACATGTATAGCAAAGACATAAGCTTTGTGTTCCATTATGCACATAGGGGAAAAAAGGAAAGTCCTAATATTTTCTTTTGATTTGACAGAAAAATTAAAATACTGCTTAGAAAGACAGGCATGTCAAATATAACATTCTTACCAGGTCAAAATCTTATCAGTAAGACAATCAGAATTATAGATTCTTTTTGGAGGTTATTTTCACAAGACAAAGCAACACTTTCTAAAGCCTTTGGAGTCTTACAAGACCTTTTGGTTCAAATAACATGTACATTAGCAGAGAATGGATTTCTTTTTAACAAGGAACAGAAGACATTGTATTAAGAGTTATGAATATTCACATGGCTCTGTATCATTGAGGAGAAGATATTCTTGGGAACGATTCTAATTCAATACCTTATCAAATCAGGTTTTTTGAAGTAGCTTATGATATAAAGTTGTATTTCTCTTTTCATAACTGCAAGGAGAAGGGACATCTCTTTCAGCTTTTTCTCAGTGTCCTTGGTTAAGTATAAAGAATTTTTTCCCTCCTTTAAGACAGGGAAAGACAAAGAAGGAAAGAGAAGTGTGGGGAAAGGGAGAGACAGAAGCAGGTATTTGATAGGGTAAAAACTTTCTTTTCTTTTTTTAAAAAGAATTATCTTATTTAACTTTATTTATTTATTTATTTATTTATTTATTTATTTATTTTAATTTGACCAGAGAATCACACACACACACACACACACACACACACACACACACAGAGAGAGAGAGAGAGAGAGAGAGAAAGCAAGCCTCCAGGTCTGGGATTCAAACTGTGATCAACCATGTGGGAGTCCAGCCAGCATCCTTAACAATTACGCCACCTACCAACCCCAAGACTCTCTCTTTCTTTTAAAAATTTTTTGCCATAGGGTACATGTGTCTGGTAGAGAAAAACAGAGAGAGGGAAAGTAAGAAATCACCCCCTGGGAGGATGGCCATACCACAATCCCTTCTTTTCCCTCCTGGGATTTTTGGACATGTACACACATACTCCTGGCATGATTTTTAAGCTGCCAGGTCTGGGACTCAGACCACAGTTGGCCATGTGAGAATCAAGTGCCTTGACCACCATTGCACTTACTGATCCCAAGACTTCATTTTAAAGGCCAGCTTTTGAACTTTTATTAGCTACATTATAACTAGGCCTGTAGAGCAGAATTTTACTGACAGAAATGGAGAAAGGGATAAAATGTTACTTAATAGTCATAAAATGAAAAGATCCTCCTTCTCTTTTCTTCTTTGAAAGGAAAAGATAATTTATTAAGTAAAAGTACACTCCTGAGAGGTAGGAGAACGCCTGAGTGGACGGAGAAAGAGTGGCTCAAAAGGCCCTGGCAATTACATTCTGCCGGATTTATAATTTTTAACCTAGGTCATGTGGGTTGATCATTGGCTGGGCCCAATGATTGTTTTCAACTCATTGGCTCTGTGAAATGTTGCTGGGTCCACTGATTTATCTCATTGGCTCTATCAAATGTGGCTGGGCCCATTGATCCATCTCATTGGCCAAATGTGTATTAAATGTCTAACTTAATCAGTTAGACATCCCTCACTAATCTCTTGCCTACATTACCTTGGACAGGAAATTTTCTGCCCTTATCAAAAAACGATCATCTATCTAGCCACATGGAAAGACTCTCTAGACCTCTTACTTCCATTTGCTAGCTTTTTCCTGACTGATTTTTCCCCAAGAGACATGATCCCCATAAATCTTTTTGGGGAGTTGTAACTACATGCTGGAAAGGGGCATTGACCCTACCTATAGGGAATCATGAAACCCTTGCTGTATCTGATTTAGGTGGGAGAGCGGGACCAGGGGCAGATAATTGAGATAGTACCCAGGTGTGTTGTTTGGGAGGGCTGTCAAGGGCTGTTGTTGGTGCTGGATGACTTGTAGTAGGATTCAGTGGAGGTCCCAAGGAGTTGATATTCCTGTGTGTAGTCATTAGCAATTTTACAGCCATGATGTCCAGAGTTAAATGGGGTTCTTTGATGGTTATGATGACTTCTTTAGACAGGGACATAGAGGAGCTCCCTGGGATTTCTCAGTAATTGATTTCTCCCCCTTGGCTCATGAGGGCCTTGTCCGACCATTCCTCACTTTGGCAGAGTGGACGGTCAACTCTCCAATACCAGGGTTTATTTCCCATATCACGACATTGACAGCAGGACCCGGGAAGTGGCTGTGTGCAATGTTTGGTCTCTTTCACTTGAAGCATGAATCTGTAAGTCTTTCTCACTGGTTTTTGGATAAACTCTTGGACAGTCTGTGGATATTAAGGGTTTTGCCAATTGGGACAGCCATAAGCCTGGCTTGTCATTTTTTAAAAATCTATTATCTTTTCCCCTCCTTGAGATCCTAATTATTAAATGCCATGAAGGCAGTGTCAAGTAATAGAGACTGATTGGTTTGGGGTTCCATTTGTAGCTTTTGGAGTTTTTGCTAATTATCAAGGGGCAGATTGACTAATAAAGTATTGTCCCAAAAGAGTTCTTCCCTCTAGAGAAGTAGGGTCTAGATTAGGATACTTTCTAAACCCTTATTCTAACCTGTCATAGAAGGTGGCTGAATTTTCATGTACAATTTTTTTTGAGAGTTTTTTTGCTATAGGGAGCATGCACTCTCCAGAAAGAGAGAAACAGAGACAGAAAGTGAGAAATCACCCCCTGGGGGGATGGCCACACTGCAGTCTCTTCTCTTCCATTCTCCTCTTGGGATCTTGGACACGCACTCACATGCAGCCGGCATGAGTTTAAGACAACAGGTCTGGGACTTGAACCACAGTTGACTACATGGGAGTCCAACGACATAGCCATTATGCCAACTGCTGGTCCCATGTACAGTTATTCTTAGTTTGTCATAATTCACAGGCTTTTGTATCCATGTTTCATTTCTACCAAGAGAGCCTCTAGGAATTTCTCTCTCCAGTTCATCTCCACTGGGGTGTTATAATCCCATTCAGGGTCAGTCATGGGGACAGTCTCCTCCTGAAAAATTTCCTTGTGGGATCCTAGCAAATGTAGCATATGCTTCTTTTTATGCTTCATATAAAATCCATTCTTTTTCAATGGAGGTACAACAGGTAGACAGAATGAGCTGTGCCTCCAAGAGAGTTCAAAAGCCAGGGTCAGTGTCCAAAACCCATTGGTATACTTATCAGGGTCCTCAGAATATTTGTCCAGCTTTTCTCTGCATTGTTGAATACCAGTAGTGGAGAAGGGGACTTGGACTCTAATTGGGCCTTCTGTCCAGCTATTTCCCTCAGGGGGTAGAGGGTCCCACTTTGAGTATGTGATGGGCTAAAGGGTTGATTATCTATTCCTTCTGTCCCCTGTAGCGTGGGCATATCTGTGCTTGGGGCAGAAGGTGAGGAGCACTATGGAGGGAAAGTATGTTCTCTTGGGAGTCCCATTGGGGTTTGTAACAAAGGATCATCTATCACATCCACATTTGGTTGAGGCCTAAGTGAAGGGATTTTGCTGACTTTCCTTCATAGGGAAGAGTCTTGGTAAAGAGCCATAGGGAACCAGCAGTTAGTGTAATGGCTATGTCGCTGGACTCCCATGCAGTCGACTGCGGTTTGCGTACCTGACCCGGTGGCTTAAAATTCACGCCGGGCGCGTGTGCGTGTGTGCCCAAGATCCCGAGAGGAGAATGGAGGAGAAGGGATTGTGACGTGACCATCCCCCCTGGGGGGTGATTTCTCGCTTTCTGTCTCTCTGTCTCTCTCTGTCTGTCTGGCCAGTGCACGCGCCCTATAGTGAAAACCTCTCCAAAAATAGAAAAAAGAAAAAAAAAGCCATAAAGGCCTGGACATATGGGGCTTCAGATCACTTCCCTTGTCTTCTACATAGTGAGTCTAGCTGTGAGATAGAGTTACGATTAATGGTCCTATTTAGCAACCATTGTTCTTGGTCCCCAAGTTTATATTGAGGCCAAGCTGTATTACAAAAGAATATTAAGCATTTCTTCTTTAGGTTACCCAGGTCAAAGTTTTCCCAGTAGTTAAGGATATATCCAAGGAGAGAGTCCTGGGGGACCATGTGGTTATTTCCCATGCCTCGGTTTCTTCAGGTTTTCCAATGGGGCAGATGAGTCTTCCTTCTGGGATTGGAGTGACCTAAAGATGTAGACTCCTGGATGGATTACCATAATGTATGTTGCGGGATGACTTCTGTGACGATATCCAGGTTCTTGGTGTTTCGAGCAAAGAGTTGAATGAAACACGCCAGTAGTGAAAGGAAAAGGTAGTTTATTAAGTAAAAGTACGTAAATTCTTGAGAGGTAGGAGTGGGCTTGAGTGGACAGAGAAAGTGACTCAAAAGGCCCTCTTTCTTTTTAAAGTTAGTGTCTCACCACATTGAGTAGGTCAGCCTCAAATTCATAATACTCCTGCCTCAGCTTCTGAGTTGTTGGAATTACAGGCACATGCCACTGCACCTAGTCTAGGCTGGACTGAGAATGTATCTGGGCCTCCCATCTGGTCCTAGCCTGTAGAATATAACATCTTACCAGTGCATATGGCTGAGCACCTTTCCTTTTCTACATAAATGCCTTGTTTACTTACAGTTTCCTTTCAAAAAGACCTTGAAATAATAGAGAACATAATATCTCTCCTTGGGTTTAAAATTATAGTGTAAGAGGGATCTTGTTTAATTGCATTCATAAAGGAAATATTAGGGATATTATACAGCTCAAAGTTTGTCAAGTGTGATATATACTTATAAAATAATACATAATACAAACTATATTTACTGGCATTTTGTTCTGAGTAATTACTTTATTCCCATTGCATATGGAATATTGAGTTTAAGTTGTACTAAGATATTTAATCAGGAATAAATAAGATGTGGTGGTAGAGAACAAAGCATATCTGTTCTCTTCACCTACCAGAGGCACTGGGCTTATGAGATGATGCTTCAGAGAGCAGAATTAGGAAGGCAGATCTAAGCTTTAGCCACATCAAAGAAATTGGCTGTGAAGATGTTTAACACTAGAAAAGACAAGCACAGAATTCGTCTGGAATCGTAGAAGACCCCATATTGCCAAAGCAATCCTATGCAAAAGGAGTGGAGTGGGTGGCATCACTTCCTGACCACAAAATATATTACAAAGCTGTGATAATCAAAACAGCATGGTATCAGCACAGAAACAGATATGAGGACCAATGGAACAGAGTAGAGACCCCAGAAATAAACTCCAAAACATATAACCAACTGATCTTTGGCAAAGGGTACCAGTTGATATGGAACAGAGTAGAGACCCCAGATAGCAAATGGTGTTGGAAAAACTGCATATCCACCTGCAGAAAGATGACTCTGAACCCCTATCTGTCATGATTAACAAAAATCAACTCAAAGTGGATCAAAGATCTAAACCTAAGCCCTCAAACTATAAAACTACTGGTGGAAAACACTGGGGAAACTCTGGGAGACATTGGGGTAAGCAAAGACTTCTTAAGCAAGACCCCAAAGCACAAGCAATAATCCCCAAATAGACAGGTGGGATTCATCAGATTAAGAAGTTCTGCACAGCAAAGGACACAGTAATTAGTGTGAATTGACAAACCTTGGAATGGGAGGAAATTTTTGTAAACTATGCCTCAAATAGGGGACTGATAATCAGAATACACAGGGAACTCAAGTGGCTTACCCAGAAGAAAATGATTAACCCAATTAAAAGATGGGAAAATAGCTGAATAAACAACTCTCTAAGGAAGATGTACGAACAGCCAAAAAGCATATGAAAAAATGCTCAACATCCCTCATCATAAGGGAGATGCACCCAGTCAGAATGATGAAGATTGAAAAAAAAAACACACACACAAAATGATAAATGCTTGCAGGGATGTGGTGAAAGGGGAACTTTCTTACATTGTTGGTGGGAATGAAAATTGGTCCAAGACTGTGGAGAACAATATGGAGATTCCTCAAAGACCTTTAAATAGAACTACCATATGATCCAGCAATTTCACTCCTGTGTATCTACCCAAAGGACAAGAGAATGCTCAGTTGGAAAAGCACCTGCACATCTGCATTTATTGCGGCATTATTCATGATTGCTAAGACATGGAACCAACTCAGATGTCCACAAGCAGATGAATGGATTGAAAAGTGTGGCACATATACTCCATGGAATACTATCCAGCCATAAAAAAAAAAAAAAGGACCCTGGCATTTGATAGAAAGTGGACATATATGGAAGATTTATTGCTGAGTCAAGCCAGTCAGGCTATGAAACAGAGACATTGTATGTGTCCTCTTAACATATACTGACTGTCTGCACTCTATGGTAGACTGAAAGACTGGAGGACATAAAAGCATTGAAAATTGTTGTATACACTAGGGACAAAGTGGAAGGAGAATGGGAGAGGGGGGAAGAGTGTAGGAAGGGAAATTTGTGGGACACAGATATGGTTTATTACCTTTTGACAATGATGTGTATAGTATTCTCAACTGGGCTGGTCTAAAGTGTGTATCATGCTCAGTAAAGTCTCTTTACAATCTAAATGATATATAGTGATTGAATTTATAAATAATAGTAATAATAAAAAATATGCTTAACCAAAGGTTGGCTGGCCACTTGTCAGACGTATTTTGAAAACTGATTTTTGAAAAATTCGATCTGTAATTGGAAACCCTTCCTTCACCCAACCTTGTACCTTGGAAAGCTTGAAAATTTGAGAACTGGGACAATGTACATTTCTATGTCTTCCACCTAGATATTCCAATTCATGTTTTGCTATATTTACTTTCTCTCACTTTCTGACTTTTTGACTTAATGAGCCATTTGAAAGGAAATTGTAAACCTCATGAAATTCACTCTTGATTTCTTCAGTGAGTGTCCCCTAAGAACCAGGACTTTGCCCTGTATGTTCCTATCATCCTCTAGATAATGTTCATGGTAGATTTTTTTTTAAAAGAATGATTTATTTACTTTTATTTATTCATTAATTTATTTCAATTTGATCAGAGAGAACACACACACACACACACACAGAGAAAGGGAGGGAGGGAGGGAGGGAGGGAGGGGGAGAGAGAGAGAGAGAGAGAGAGAGAGAGAGAGAGAGAGAGAGAACGCGCCACTAGGTCCAGGATTTGAACTGTGGTTGGCCATGTGGGAGTTTTCCAGCACCTTAACCACCACACCACCTGCTGGCCCCAGTGGATGTTTTGGTTCTCATAAGCCAGTTAGAAAATAGCATCTATTTTTCCTGTGACACAGTATTCATCCAACAAAGTTAGGAAATTTTGCCCTCACAGGAAGCCTTGCTGGAAGGGCTGCTATCTGGAAGGCACTCATTGCAAAGAAGATGGCCCTTCCCTCAGGAACTTGTGGTACTGAGGAAAATTTGGGGAATGAATGTAATAATACATCAAAGTACTCATTAAAGTGTCAAAAATTACTATTTTTCTCTTTGTCTGGTTTATTTTTACAAATAAAATAGGATGAAGGGGATGAAAAAAGTTTTTTTTTTAAAAAAAAGACCACCAGAGGGCACTGTAGTAGCATTTTGAGAACAATGACAATCATGTTTGAAGGGATAGTGGATGTATCTTATAACTGCATTTTGTTTGTCTCCAAAGAATATTCTCTGACTGCATTGCCTTCTAAATTAAAGCATTGAGCACTATATTAACTGGAATCCTTAAAGATTTATAATAATTTCAGATGAAACAATCAGCTATTAAAAACAGACTCATGTATTGGGCCAGCAGGTTAAGATGGTTAAGGCCCTGGATCCCACATAGCCATTGTGCTGTTGGCTTATAAAACATGCTCAGCACGTGTACGTGTGTGCCCAAAATCCCAAGAGGAGAATGAAAGAGAAGGAATTGTGGTGTGGCTATTCCCTCTGAGGGATGATTTCTCTTTCTGGCAAGCACACATGATTTAGAGCAAACTTAAAGAAAAAAAAAGACTGATTTTTTTTTTTTTTAAATTATTAGAGGGCTCATGCACTTGATGGAGAGAGACAGAGGGAGAAGAGAGAGAGAGAGAGAGAAAGAAAGAGAAAGTGAGAAACCACAGGGGGATTGGTCATAGTACAGTCTTTTCTTCTCCATTCTCTTCTTGGGATTTTGGGCACACATATGAACCTGACATGTTTTTCAAGCCACCAGGTCTGGGACTTTAACTGAGTAGTTAGCCATGTGGGATCCAGCTGCCTTAACCACTATCAGACCTGTTGGCTGGACTCATGTACATTATGTGGGAGAATGCAATTTTTTTCCTAAAAATTAAAAAATTTGATTATTCCAGAAGTCTATGGCTTATGTGCCTTAAATAGATTTTCAACGTTTGTACCAGAGCATTGAGGGAGGGAGAGGTAATTTTGGAGAAATTCTTTAGAACAGGAGAAAGTAGATTGTGTTTACTAAACCTTTAAAATAAGAAATTTTTTTGAGTAGACAATTCCATTCAAGTTTTGCTTCAGTGACTTGACCCTTAGAAATATTGTAACTTGGAGGGGCCAGCAGGTGTCATGGTGGCTGGGGATGCTTGGATTCCCACGTAGCTGACCATGGTGGCTTACTTTCTCATTTTCCCTCTCTCCCTCTCTCTCAATCCCTCTCTGGTCAGAAAGAAAGAAAGAAAGAAAGAAAGAAAGAAAGAAAGAAAGAAAGAAGGAGGGAGGGAGGAAAGGAAGAAAGAAAATAAATATTTTAAAAAATAAAAAGAAATATTGTAAGTTGGGGACCAGCAGATGGTGTAATGGTTACATCACTGGACTCCCACATAGTCAACCGCAGATTGAGTCCAGGTCCAGGACTTGCACCATAGTCGGTTATTTGGGAGTCCAGTACCTTAACCACCAAACAACCTGCTGGCCCCAGGAAAATTCCATTTAGAATATAAACTGTCTGGTTGCTTATAAGGATAAACATTTGTTTTCAGGCTGACCCTGTGGCCTGGTAGTTAAGGGAGCTGGATATCACATGGCCGATTGTGTGGTTTGAGTCCTGGCTCTGGTGGGACACAAGGTGTGTGCCCATGTATCTGCCCCAAATCCCTATAGGATGAAGATGTGAAGAAGGGATTATGGCGTGACCATGCCCATTGGGGACTGCTTTCTCCCTCTCCTTGCCTTTCTGTCTCCTTCTGGCTAGCACACATGTTCTGTGGCAAATCAGAACAAAACAAAACAAACAACAACTTTAAAAAAAGAAATTTGTTTTTGTTGGCAAGTAGCATATATTAATTGACCAGCTCTGATAGAAGAATAATGGATTTAAAGCTTGTTCTGCCTTCAGGTAGTTCACAAACATACACATGAAACTCTAACAATGGAATAGCAAGTGTTGTGACTTAAGTACAAAGAGCCAGAGGAGTTTAGGGAATGAAAACAGCTTTGTGACTGCAAAGGTCTGCAAAGGAGGTGGGTCTCACACTGAACCAAGAACCAGGTCAAAGAAACAAAAGACCTGAGGGCAGGAATGAGGAGAGAGAAGAACACTGATACAGGCAGTGGAATGGGAAAGGCCAGCCACCTGTGGGGTGCATGTTAGTCCCCACAGTGTCAACAAAGGAAGCATTTACAGACGGATTAACTTGCCTGCATGTCTAATGAAGGCAAATAAACGGGCATATAAATTTCTACCATGAGATATTGCCGCCAACACCCCACCCCCCCCCCCCGGCCAAATCTTCAGAGATGTTTATTTTTCTCTCAGTTCCACACATGGTAAACAATTTTTAAAGAAAACTGGTAGGTTTCAGAAATTAGTCCAGGTTGTGAGCTAGTCTTTTTTTACTCTGATCTAAATTATGATCTATTTTACCCTTTTAAACTGTTGAGAAATCTACGAATATAATAATTTGAAGACAATAATTTTACTACGTTTTATATAATCTTATTTGTTAAACCTTGTAACTATAGATTTATTTTTAATAGTGTATATTTTTTCTTAAACTTTGCCAGAGGGCATGTTTACTCACTGGAGAAAAACAGGGAGGCTGAGAGAAGGGAAGAGAGAGTGAGAGAGGAAAAGTGAGAAAGCATCCTGCTTCCCATGGAGAATGGCAATGCTGCAATCCCTTCTCCATTTCTCCTTTCAGGATTTTGGAAAAGCACACAAGCACACATGCCCAGCATGTTTCTCAAGCTGCTGGGTAAAGGACTCGAACTGCATGGTTAGCCAGGTAGGATACAGACATCTTAACCACCAGGCCACCAGCTGTCCAACCTACTGTATTACTATGAGTACACTGCCCTTCGTCACTCATAATTGATTACTGAAAAGAGCATTAATTACTGCCAGTTACAGGCCATTCAACTGAAAGCACTAAACATATATGTAATGATTATCAAAGATGAAAGGGCAATTATTTTATAGAGATAGAAATTTGAGAGTGTAGATGTGGTTTTTAAAAAAACCTTTATTTATACAGATTCTGACATCCATCCCATCACTCGTGGTTATAATTGATAAAGTTAGGGCTAAGAGGAAAGAAATGAACAGATATTAAAAAGGAGATTAGCAGTTTATTCAAAAGCAATAGTTTTTGGTTTATTTTGACACAGAAACATATAATTCTATTCATAAATACTTCTGCTATCATAGTTGTTTAACATGGGAAATATTAACATGCTTTATGGATAGAATTGCTGTAATAGTCATAGTTATTTTATGTTGAGATATCAGTTGTAAATATTTGTTGAAACATATCTTTTGACTCATCATATCAAGTAATAAATTAACCAGACAGGTTAAGATTTAATCAGATAGTATTCCACTTTGCTCTTGGGATCTTCACATGGTTATGATAACTCGGATGCTGTTAATAATAATAAAGCAATAATTAGTATAAATTTCATGATAAATTTAACCAAAGTCCATGAACACTTTTGATTTTTTTATGTCAAGGTTTGGTCTAATCTATCTTTATGGATACCCAGTTAGCCTAATTTCTTTTACCTCATCATTGCCTTCCATCATGGTATTAATAACATGGTTATATGAAATGCTAGCAAACTGGGATGGAGATGGGGGCCCTCACTTGATGCTGGGCCAGGTCCTCATTGCCCAGTGGTCCTGCCCTCAACCCAGTAGAGTGAGGTTAAAGTCTTAGGATGGTCACTGTGCTTGGCTCCTTGAAGCCAAGGGCAAAGCTGGAACTTGAGGGACTGTGGGGGTTGGGGGTTGGTGTATAGGGATGCTACCTCCTGAAAACCCACATGTTTTTGTCTCTGGATAACTTCAGCATGTAGAAGCAAAGAGGGTGTGAGCCTCAAGAAGGCACTTCCTTATCTCTGACACTACTGCTGGCATGGTAGAATCTGACAACAGCAGGTTGCCCTTTCTTCACCATGGCGCAGAGTCACTGCCTCTGTACAGGCTGGTTGGTCATTTTGACCCCTCCCTTTCCTTCACTTCCTGGCCTCTGTGCCATTGCTATGATAGGAAGGGTCTGCCCTCTCTTGCTTCCTGTACCCATTTGGTGAACACGCCTGGGGAGGCCTGTCGTTTGCCTTCGCTGTTGCCACTTTTCCATCTGTATGGGCAGTTAGGTGGTCTTCTCGGTGGGCTAGAGAGGGAGTAGGAGGCCTCACTCAGGTGTCTACACTTAGGCTCCTGTTCTACCACTCGTTAGCAGTGAAGCCTCCCTAGAAAATGTGGGAGACTTGCCCACCTACTATAAAGTAATGCAAGATTTTGCCCTTGGTGGTCACTTTGGATTCCTTGTGACTACATCCTGTGACTGAGACTCTAGAAGGAGGGGCTGTGGTAGAGGAGCTGTGAGTACCAGGGTCCAAGGCCCCAGGCTCCAACCTAGCTCTTGACTCGAGGAATACTTTTTGTGGTATATTAAGATTGTATAAGTCATTGCAGGGCTTATACACAGTTTACATAATGTAGCTTTAAAAATAGTGTTTATTTTTCATTTATTTTTAGCAACTTCTTTTTTTTTTTGGAGAGGTTTTTGCTATAGGGCGCGTGCGCTCGCCAGACAGACAGAGAGAGACAGAGAGATAGAAAGCAGGAAATCACCCCCCAGGGGGGATGGCCACGCCGCAATCCCTTCTCCTCCATTCTCCTCTCGGGATCTTGGGCACGCACGCACACGCGCCCGGCGTGAGTTTAAGCCACCGGGTCCGGGACTCGAACCGCGGTCGACTACATGGGAGTCCAGCGACATAGCCATTACGCTAACTGCTGGTCCCAGCAACTTCTTTTTGATAGATTGTAGCTAACATGTTTGCTAACTAGGGAGTTCATGATTATGGAGATGTTTTCTCAGATTTCTTCTCCATGAAATAGCCTGGGTCCTCACACAGTGGACCTATATTTTTCTTCTGAGAATTTTTTCTTTTCTTAAAGACAAGGTCTTGCTGTATCACAGTCGTCCTGCCTCAGCTGGAACTGCAGAGCCACACCGTCACACCCCGGGTCTCGCCATGTTGCCCAGGCTTGTGTCAAGCTTAAGATCTTCCTGCCTCAGCCTCTCTAAATTCTGGGATTACAGGCTCCTTCCAGTCCAATTATTACATATATGTTTAGTGGACTTTAAGTTAGATCAGGATTTGAACCCAGGCCTCTTGTGTCATTCTGCCCTGCAGGGCATATCATTTTAGCAGTGTGCACCACCCTAGCTGGGCTCTGTAAAATTTATTCTCTGCTTTAAACTCTTGTCATTTTCATTTCACTTTAGGCTTCTCCCCCATCTCTTTTGCTATGGTGTTTCATTTCTTCATTGCCTTTCATCCCCTCTGTGTAACATTGTTCCTGGTGTTTTTGATATTTGCTTCTATTAAGACTGTGCTTGAACATTTAAACTAAAATCACTAAGCCTGGTCTTACCACCTCCACTTCCTAGGGTTCCCCAAGTTGGAACACTCTATAATCAGTTCTAGGATCTATAATAAGAGTTAGGACACCTTTTACATATTGGATACCTGCCATTCACTTCTCATATCTGTAATTTTTACCCAGTTCTGGTCATGGAGGGCCTAGGGGGCATCCTGTCAATTGCAGGATATGCTCATTCCAGCCTCAGGAGGGGATCTAGCATTATACATTTCTCTCTAAAGAATAGCCCCAACTAAGGTAGCAATTGTTTGTGAAAGGAAATTATATGTTAGCTTTTACCAACCACTCTGTGTTATAAAAGTATATTATAGTATGCGTTAAGGAAATGAGAGCTTTCTTTTTTCCAAATAGTCACTCATTTAAGCATATTCCATACCTCTGATGTGGGGAATGTCAGAAAAGACATATCAGTTAGATCTTTGCATCAAATAAAAATAGAATAGTAAAAAGGTTTTCTAAACTACTGAATTGCCTATTTGGTAATTTACCATTTTCCTTGGTTCATTAGGTCAAATACTTGATGAATTCTTTCAAAAGGCAGGGTATGGGTCACCAATGCATCCAAATTGAACTTCTTATTCTTGTAGTCAGTAACCAGCTTTGGGACAGAATCGACACTTTTCCAACCTGTAGTTTGGCCAAAATGATAAATAAAACGGGCACTTGACATGGAGAAATACTTTTTCTTAAGTTCTAATTTATTTTCTTCATGATAGAGAGCACATATATGCATGTGAGTGTGTGAGAGAGAGAGGGAAGCAAGACTCAATAGAGTCTGGTCATAATATGATCCACTTTTTCCAGTCCTGCAACTTCTTAGGATCTTGGGCATACCCTGTGTGTTCGAAGTCAACCCAGGGCTCTGAAGCCATGGGCAGCCATTTGGTGTCCAGCACTTAATTCAGTACACCACTGACTGTCACCAGGCTGGTCCAAGAAATACTTAAATCCGTGTTTATTGAATGAACGAAACTATTAGGTCAGATTTAGGTTGCTTCAAACAGATTAAACTGCTCCCTTCGGGGACCAGCAGGTGGCATGGTGGTTAAGGTGCTGGACACTCCCACATAGCCGACCAGGGTTTGAGTCCTGAATCTGGTGGCTTGCTTTCTCACTTCCTCTCTCTCTCACTCTCACCCTCTGTTTCTCTCTGGTCAAACTAAAGAATAAATGAATGAATAAATAAAATAAAATAAATAATTAAAAAAAACTGCTCCTTTCTAGCTTTAACTTTCTGTGCTTTTATCTATTTAAACATTTTTTCTTACAAAGAATAATTTTCTACTCTAAAAAAGGAATTATATCAATTTTTTTGTTTTATTTATTTTATATACTTTCACTGGACATCACCACAGCATACAAAAATGCGATTTTCCAGCCAGAATACACTGTAGAGTGGCTTAAACATACATGTTATTGTCAACATATAATTTTCTATTTCTCATACATATACACACATATATATATAAATATATGCTTCTTGTAATATATATATATATATTCCTTCCTCTTTCTCACCCTCTGCCTTTTCCCATCCTCTTCTCACCCTGTCTCTTGTTTCTGCGGTTGCTTTCTATTCCTTTATTCTTTCCCACATTGTATTGATTCACAAAATATCTTAATTAATCTAAGTACTGTCAATAGTAAGTTCAGCTGATATATACATATCTGTGAACAAAAGTTGACTTTAGACAGTCAGTAATGTTTTAGTCAAAAATCATAGAATTCTCTTTCACCAGTTCAAGCTCATGTACTTTATGTTCTGCTGTGGTCCGATCTCTGTTTAAATTCAGGAGATAACATTCATCTCTGTACTTGTCCCTACCATTAGCTCTTTTTAAAAATTTTTATTTATTCATTTATTTATTTCAAGTTGACCAGGGAGGGACAGAGCGAGAGAGCAAGAGAGCAAGAGAACGAGAGTGAGAGCAAGAGAGCGAGAGCGAGAGTGAGAAAGTGAAAAAGCAAACCGCCTGGTCCAGGATTTGAATTGTGGTCGGCCATATGGGAGTCCAGTGCTCTTAACCACCACACAACCTGCCAGCCCCAATTTTATGTAGTCTTTAGATATATTTTAGGCACTCAGCATTTAAACAAATTATTTTCCTTTCTTCTCAATAATCTTTAAGATTTTCAGTACTGGGACCAACAGATGGCATAATGGTTACATTGCTGGACTCCCACGTAGTTGACTGTGGTTTGAGTCTTGGATCCAGTGGCTGAAAACTCATGGCATACGTGTGTGCATGTGTGCCCCAAATCCTGAGAGAATGGAGGAGAAGGGATTGTGGTAAGGCCCTCCTCCCCGGGGGTGATTTCTCACTTTCTCTCTCTCTCTCTCTCCGGCAGGCACATGCACCCTACAACAAAAATCTCTCTTAAAAAAAATTCAGTACTATTGGGAACCAGCAGTTAGCGTAATGGCTATGTCGCTGGACTCCCATGTAGTCGACCGCGGTTCGCGTCCCGGACCCGGTGGCTTAAAACTCACACTGGGCATGTGTGCGTGCGTGCCCAAGATCCCGAGAGGAGAATGGAGGAGACTGCGGCGTGACCATCCCCCCTGGGGGGTGATTTCTCACTTTCTGTCTCTATGTCTCTGTCTGTCTGGCGAGCGCATGTGTCCTATAGTGAAAATCTCTTCAAAAAAAAAAAAAATTCAGTACTATTAGGAAGAAAATGTAAAACTATGAAAAAATAATACTGACCACCAAAGTATGTTCCATTTATAGTACGGCCCATTATTACATCCACTGGGAAAATATTCAATCCATTGTCACCAACGCCTACTCCAATGAACGTACATGATCCCCAGCCTATTGTAGTGCATTCCAGAGCTGCTTTCTGAAAGATCAAACAAAAGAATCTACCTGAGTATGTGAAAATGGAGAACATGAAATCTAGCATGGGCACATGCATGCAATACTTTAGGGAAAATCTTTTCAACTCTGCATTCATAATGGCAGTCAAGCTAATTAGGTGGTACTCTCATTACACATTGAGCCATAAGGCTCTCAAGGTCTATTATAGATAGAACATTCAATACAGTTTTGAGCTTCATAAAGATTTTGCAAAGAGAACATATTATTTTACATTATCTAGTATAATTAGGCTCAATCCAGAATGTATATTATTGTATATTAAGAGAAACATGCATACATGAAGTTAGGGAAGATCTATAAAATATAAACTTTAATCAGCAAGTTTTTGTTTATCTACCATGAGGTAATATTTACAATTCCAAGGGCCTAGGATCAAAATATTTTGTGAAGACACAGTAAATAAGTAGTTATTCACTGGAGCATAATAAATGAGGTATACACTGTATACCTAGTAGATTTCAAGGTACGATATTATAAAATGCTGTTTAAAATAGAGGACAAAATACTTGTAGACAATAATATGGGACGTTGCTTATCAAATACTTTCTCTGCTTCCCTACATCTTTTAGCCCGTCTGCAGTGTGGCTGCAGCCTGCTGGCCATCCTTTCTCTTGCTATAACAACTAAGATATCTCATATTGAGATTGTAAAGCTACATACTGGACTTCCTTGATTGTGGAGGAGAATTTCCCGGACCTACATTCATCATAGTGTAGAGAAGGAGAAAACATTGTTACGTTAACCTCCTGGAAGTGGGGGTCAATATAAAAATGCCAAGGGTTAAAAATGTAAAGTTTGAAAAGATAAACCTTGTGGATGACCATTCCTCATAAAAGCCCTAAAATAAATAGAACATTTTAATTGTTTGAGACTGATATTATAGAAGAAAAGCATAAACTTTTTCTTGTATTCCTTGTGGTCAACTTGATACTGACCTGTTTGGGCCATTTTTAGTTTTAGAAAAGTCTTAATAGAAAGGATAGCTCTTTCTCATTACTGATTACTGTGTGGCAGAAGCAGTTTGAAGTAGTAAATCCTCTCTCTGTCTGGTGATCACATCTAGTAGATGATGTAATGACCTTGACTTTTAAAAATGTGTTTTGAAATTTTTATTTGAATGTTTTTTTTTTTTTTCCCCTAATACTTCTAAATTCTACATTTCTGGGCTTTTCTCCAAGTAAGGCATTAACCTCTGTAATGATGACTTAGTTGAAGTGGGTACTCCCTTCTAAGGATAGTGAGATGCTTTCTATCCCTGCCTGCAAAAGGCTCTTTCTTTGACCCACTACGTAGACTTCCTGCACTCCACACTGGGAAATAAAGCTCACCATTAAAAAAAAAAAAGCCAATTACACAGATAAAACAGAGTTTTACATAGCAGCCTCTGATTACTTTGATGAGAACTGTTTTTTGTTGAATTGACAAAACCTTATAGAATTGTCAATTAGTATAATTTTATAATTGTTCTGTTAGATTTTTAGGCTGCTTTTGAGGGTTAGAGGTAATCGAGATCAAGTTTGTGTCCATTACCTGAATTTCCTCTGTAACCCAGAAACACAGCTTTTCCTAGTTGTGGAAACTTTTGGTGGGAAGTAGGTAGTTCATCATTTTGTGACTAAATACATCCATTCTTTTTATTTGGATTCTCTAATATAATTCTGCTCTGTAACTTGAAATGCCTTTTGGGGTTATCTAAATCAATTAGTAATAGAACATGCTGAATTTTGAATCAACAGTCCTCAACTTGAGAAATCTGTGAGCGAATACTGGTATTGGGCCCCAACTCATGAGACTGTCCTGGGTAATGGCCCATTCACTGTTCTTTAAAAACAAAACAAAACAGTGAAACAGCAACAAAAAACTCCACAGGTAATTCTGCCATATAGCCAGTGTTGAGAATTTCTGTATAGAAAGGTAAGGAAAATAGGCTGAATTTCAATGTTTATAAAAAAAATCTGAGCTGTGAGAAGGGGCGGATCAGATGCTGCATGTTGCAGGCTGCCAACGCCATAGTCGATTCAGGTAGGGCCTGAAGCAGAGAGCAGCGCAAGGCCTGTGTCCTCGGTTACGCTCCTGTTTCCCGAGTGCTCATTACCTACTGGATACTGATTGCAGCAGTTTGTAGGTAGAGCAATGAAGCTGTTCTGAGAACCACCGAGCAACAGCAGCCTGCTGCTTCCCCCATCTCTCCTCCCGGGTCTGTTGTTTTTTGGATAATGCCCGGTTCCGTAAGAGCCAAGGGAAAGAATCAGCACAAAATCTACTTCTATGAGTCTGGGGTAGAGAACTGCATTCTTTCTGTCTCCCCTATGAAAGGCTAGAGGAGCAGGCTGAGTGAGGGTGTAAGGATCTACAGGCAGCTAATTCACTCAAATTATTTGGTCATTTCACTAAAAGACTAAAACCAAAAACAAATTCAGAAAACTCGGCTTGGTTTCTTTGACAAATATGCACTAGGTGCTAATTCTCTGATTCCCTGTCAGCAGTTTTGAAAATGTTAAGAAGAAATGATGATAGCCACCGTTAGGAGCATGACCTGCCCTCCTCTATTATTTGATGGCCAAAGAATAATTTGAAAGTAAGATCCAAGGGGAAAATATACGTACCATGGCTTCGGATCCACCTGCACAGTCAAGGGCAAAATCCACACCGCCATTGGTCAGCTCAGTTATCACCTTCTGGATGGGTTTATCTAGGTCTCTAGGATTGAGGCAGTCAGTGGCTCCCAGAGCTTTGGCCTTTGTAAACTTCTCACTGTTGATGTCCACAGCTATGATTCTTGAAGCTCCTGCTGCTTTACAACCCATTATAGCAGAAAGACCAACACCTCCTAGGCCAAAGACAGCACAAGTAGAACCAGGGCTGACCTGTAGACAGATGATTATAAAGTAACTTTTCATTTTTAAACAATTGCTGGAGGGTGTGTACTTGCTGGTGGGGGAGGGGATCCTGGGCATGCATGCACACATACCTGGTGTGTTTTTCAAGCCTTTCGGCCCAGGACTCGAATTGCACAGTGGGATCCAGTGCCTTAACCACCATACTGCTGGCTGGTTCTAAAGTAACTTTAAAAGCAGTTGGTCCTACCTTATTTTTTTGTTTAATGGGGAGGGTAAGATGAGGACATGACTATATAAATTGAAGACTGCCTGTTATGAAGCTATATGCTGGGGCTGACAGGTGGCGTGGTGGTTAAGGGTGTTGGACTCCCACATGGCGCTTGCAGTTAGAGTCTCGGACCTGGTAGCTTGTTTTCTCAACACCCCCCCACCCCCTTTTCTCTGTCTTTCTCTGTTTAAATTAAAAATAAATAAGTAAATAAATAAAGTTGAATAAAATCATCCTTTAAAAAAATCTATATGTTATAGCCAATGGAAGAAATCTGGCCATGTGAAAATGGACACATTACTATATCTACATTTGGAGACTCATTTAAGGGCCATTAAGATTATCAGCTCATTGGGACCAGCAGGTGGCATGCTGGTTGAGGCACTAGACTCCCATATGGCCAGCTGTGGTTTGAGTCCTGGACCCGGCAGCTTGCTTTCTCACTTTCTCTCTCTCTCTGTTTTTCTCTCTCTGTTTCTCTCTGGTGAGCACATGCGCCCTATAGAAAAACTAATAATAGCAATAAATAAAATAATATAAAAATTAAAAAATTATCAGCTCATAAGGAACAAACCCAAGTGAAAATGATCCTCATGTTTTACTTTTCCCTTCAGTGTTCCAAAGAGCTTACTGTTTTTTTTTTAAAAATTAGATCATGAGGGGCTGGGAGGTGGCATGGTAGTTAAGGGTGCTGCACCCACATGACCGACAACGATTCGAGTCCTGGACCTGGTGGTTATAAAATTTGCCTAAAGTCACAGAGGTAATAGAGGATTTAGCCAGAATTCGAAGATAATAAACTCTAGTTCCTTTATATCACACCGCTCCCTAGTAACTTCAGTTTTACACAATCTGGAGTGTAAGCATTTACCTTGGCAGTGTTGATGGCAGCCCCGTAGCCAGTTGAAAATCCACATCCAATCAGACAGACTCTCTCTAAATTTGCATCATCATCTATTTTGGCAAGTTTAAAATCTGATACCACCGTGTACTGAGAGAATGTACTGACTCCCATAAAATGGTAAATGGGTTTTCCTTTGCAGGTAAACCTGCTGGTTCTGTCTTCCATTAATTCTTGGTCAGCAACAGGATCTTTCACTTTGCTAGAAAATTTTTAAAAAGAGAGATACAAAGAAGGAAAAAGTAAATGAAACACTGGTCACTTTCCTAGAAAATATGTTAGGCAAAATATGTTTGGCATAATTTTATAAGATGAAAAAAAATTGAGAAAATAACTTGAGACTTTTCACATTAATATACAGACTATTCGAAGTATTTTAAAGATTAAAAACAACAAACTCTTATTGAATACCTTTTGTGTGACAGATTCTTATAAGGGCTTTTCATGTGTTAACTCTTAAAATGATCTTTTATTATGGAAAAATTAAACAAACAAAGGTAGAAAACAGTGCATAATGAACCCTCTTGAACCCCCACGCATCCAGTAACTGCTTCCTCATGGCCAGTGTATTTTCTCTGTTATCATCTATAATGCGTCTTGCTCCCATCCTCACCTTGAACTATTTGAAGCAAATCCCAGGCAGCACTGTTTCATCTGTCAATATTTCAGTATGTATCTCCAAAAGTGTTTCTAAGTCTACATATTATATTTGGTGGACATGTCTCTTAATTTACAGGTTCTTCTTTCCTCCTTTCTTTCTCCTTGCAATTTATTTATTGAAGAAACGGAATCATTTGTCCGTAGAAGCTTCCTGGATTATGCTGATTACATTCCTGAAATCTAGTTTAACTTTTCTCTGCTTCTATTTTACTCCTAATTAGTATTAATATTTTTTACCTAAAAACTTAATCTGATCCAGGTTTTATATTTTGTGGAACATAATATCTGATTCTCTTTTTGGGTTATTAGAAAGAATTGATTGTGAGGCCAGCAGATGGCATAATGGTTATGTTGCTGGACTCCCACATAGTCAACTGTGGTTTGAGTCCTGGATCTGGCAGCTTAAAAACTCACACTGGGCCCATATGCATGCATGCCCAAAATCCCAAGAGGAGAATGGAGGAAGAGGGATTGCAGCATTGCCATCTCCCCTGGGAGATGATTTCTCACTTTCTATCTCTGTCTCTTGGGTGAACACATGTACCCTATAGCAAATTATCTCTCTAAAAAAAGAAAGAATTTATTGCCATTATTTAAATCTGTTATTTCATGAATGATTTGCCAAAGAGTATGTTAACTTTTTTTTGAATATCTACAACAACCCTATTAAGCAGGCATTATTATCTCTATTTTACAAGTGAAGAAACTGAGCCATGGTCATAAATGTAAGAATAGTACAGTTTTAACTTCTTTCTTAAAAAATATTTTACTTAACTTTATTTATTTATTTTAATTTGAGCAGAGAGGGACAGAACAAGAGAGTGAGACAGAGAGTGAGAAAGCAAGCTGCCAGGTCTGGGACTGAAACTCTAGTCGGCCATGTGGGGAATCCAGCGCCCTTAACCACCACCCCACTGGCTGGCCCCAGTTTTAGCTTCTTAAAGCCGAACTAGTTTCGATTGACATTAAGGACAAATGGATTTCTATAGCCTCAGTAAAAACAGGGTGATTTCAGACTCTGGGGATGTCCAACATAGGGTGAAAACCTGGCTCCAAGACTTACATTTTTGTGGCCTTTGAATAAGTTACTGTTTCTCCTTGTTTCCCACTTTCATTCCTGTGGAGGTAACTAATGTTTTAAATTCGGCATTTGTCATGGTAGTAATGTATTTGCAGTTGTACTACATACAGAAAGTACCATAAGCAATGGGTGGTATTATTTTGCATATGACACCTTACTAAATATATATCCTTTGGCAACTTGCTTCTTTCCTTTAACATTATGTGTGTGTGATTTTTCTAGAGATGTGATAGTTCAAAAGTAGCTGTTTTCATTGGTGTGTAGCATTCCATTGTGTTACAGTGTAGCAGTTTACTAATCTGTTCTCTTACTGGTGTGTATTTGTATTGTTTTCCATTGCTTCCTATCAAAAGCAAGGTTGGGATGAGGACAGCATGTGTCTTTCTGCCTGCGTTTGCAACAGTGTAAGAGTAGATAGAGTTGGTGGGTGGAAGGTTTGTACCTCTTAACCTGATTCAGGTATAGCTAATGGGCTGCCCAAAGTATTTGCTACAGGTTATACTCTTACCAACAATGTACAGAGCTTACCTGAGTTTTTCACATAAATTTGTGAGTGGACTCAGACAGAACTTGCATTTTTTACATTGAGGTGCGTAGAGTGGAATTACTTTGTCACCTAGAAGGAAAGACCATATGTGAAATAATGCCCAAGATGTTGCTTATAAATAACTATCCTACCAAATAGATAAATCAGTGGAAAACAACATTCTCTGTAGTACATGTTTTATAACCAGAAGAAATTACAGGTGACTATAATCTCTTATTTTTTTACTAGACTGGGGATTCTCCAAAGTATTATATACATTATCTTTTTTTTTTTTAATGTAAATGACTCTGCTGGACAGTAAAGCAAGAAATCTGTGTTGGTATCATCAGGTGCAAAGTCCTGCCTTAGACTTTGCTGTCATAGCAACCCTCTGCTTCATGACTGTTGTCAGTTACCTCTCCAAACACCCGGAAGGTAGCAGAACCACCTTATATGATAGGAAAGGCAAACAGCAATCAGCCAGATATGGATAGTGATCTTATGTTATTGCCATAGCTTGCTGTTGAGCTTCATTCTAGAGCGTCCTATTTTCCTTCCTTTTATGCAATTCATTTAATAGTGGCTTCTGTCCTTTGATGACCAAAGTCCAGGCATGATCATTTGCACGATCATTTACATCTGTTCAATACCTACCATGTGCCAGGTACCATTCTGACTGCTAGCCATGTATTATCTCACCTAATTCTCAGAACAGCCCTCTGAGATGGACACTGTTGTACGTTAGAAAATAGAAGTAGGAGCCAAGACATGGAAATATGACTTAACTGGCCAAGGTCACACAGCTGGTAAGCGGCAGAGCTGCAGCTAAAGGGATGACATTGGCCAGACCCCTTGGGGGATTCAAAGTCTGAGGGAGCGATTGGTTTGTTATCTTTTGTTTGATCTTTTTTGAAACAGAAAGGTATTAATATATTAATATACCTCTGAGTCTAAAGCATTCTCATTAAAGGAGGAAAGAGT
>NW_006159834.1:1292312-1294578 GCF_000334495.1 Tupaia belangeri chinensis | reverse complement strand
GAGTGATATGGTCATCCTGCCTGACTAGTGAAGATTACATAGCCCCTGGTTCAGTATTTGGTAGATCTGTTGTAAAGGTCAAGTCAATAATTTGCACTATTGGCATGCTTCATATAGGTGTTATTTTTATCTTATAGGCTTCTAGAAAGACTCATAAGCTAACATTGGCATATGTATAATACTTCTTATTTACACTATTTATAAGTCCTCATTCTCTTTATAAAATAGTTTTCTGTTTTATAAAGCTGTCATAATGTGTTTTATTCGTGTGTGGCAGGGAGACTTCAATTTAAGTTAACCCAGTACCTTGGCTTCATAAGACAGTTTCTTGGTGCCATGTGTCAATAAAGGGACCATGTTTCCCAGATTTAATTAGACAGTTTTGATTTCAAATATCCTGTCTCATTATTAGACTGTGATAGGTTGTGTCTCAACTTTTCTTTGAAGAATATGACCTCCCTATGTAAATACAGATCAATCATAGAATGAAAAGCCAGGATGTATCAGGAATTATCCCTGAAATATCCTGACATTTCCATTTTATTGGAATCAGAAAAGAAAATACCTGGTTTGAAGTTGGTCACTCCTGGTCCTATACTTTCCACAATTCCTGCACCCTCATGGCCAAGGATTATTGGAAACAAAGTTGCCTTAAATTTAGGATCGATAATATGGGCATCGGTTTGGCACAGGGAAGTGGCAACCACCTGCAAAGCAATCACAGACTTGAGTAATGTTCCTGCAATTATTACCATTGGGCAGGTTGTCCTATATCATTTCAGACCTGTGTTATCTTGAAACTTTACAAACGCTTCCAGAACTAAGTAAAATAATCATATTTTGAAAGAAGAAAGAAAAGGGCTGATGTGGTAGTCTAGTGTTTAGGGAGCTGGATAACACTGGCCCAGGTGGCTTGGAAAACACACCATGCATGTGTGTGTGAGCCCCAAATCCTGACAGGATGGAGAAACAGGGGAGAAGGGGTTGCAGCATGGTCATACCCCATTGTGATGGGGGGAGGGGGGCGCTTTCTCCTTTTCTCTCAGTGTCTCTGTCTCCTTTAGACGAATGCTTGTGACCTCTGGTAGTGAAAGAAAAGTGCCTCTGTGTCATTTGGAAAAGGAAAAAGCAAAAAAAAAAGAGCAAGTAAAAATATACTAGGTTAGATTCTTTTTCTCTTGTAACGCACCTTTGTTTTCCACCTTTCATTGCTGTCAGAAAATAATAATAAAAAGATTGGCAATTATTGGCTGCAGGAGAGAAAGAAAATCTAAGGTAATAAGGAAAATTTAAGTCCATTAGGGAGTAGAAGAGGAAGGAACAGATTTCTAGGGCTTCTTTAAATTTTGTTGGAACTCCAGGAAATGGAATTGACGTAGTATACCTTTTGTAGTTAAAAGATAGATACCGAATAAAGAATGGTCTAAATTAATTACTCACGTATCGCTGTATCATTTTCCCTTAAGATTCTGTTCATGAGAACATCCTGTTCATTCTCGTGTACAAAACCTTAACGGGGTGGTCCCGAGGAAACGTGGAGGCCTGCCCGGTCCTGGGGCACGTGGAGGATTGCCCAGGCCACCATCGGTGCTATCGCTCTTCTCGGTGCAGTCTCCTCACTGCGGACCACGCCTGTCCCTTCCTCTGGGCACCCAGGACCCTTTTGCTGCCCAGGGCAGCATGTTAGTTTCTCCTTCTCCCTTGGTTTAAGCCAAATTCTCTGTTTTCCTTTTAATAGCTCTTTCCAATAACTGGCCATTGGAAAACATAGCTAATTCTAACCCAAAGTAAATTCTTCTGTGTGATTCTTAGGATAAATAATTAATATTAAGCTAGTTCAATTAAATTTTAAGCTTTTATTATAAAAAATTACTGAAATAATGAACAGTTCATCTTTCCTGGGAATAATTCCTTTGTTGCCTGAACCTAAGAATGTAATTCCTCCATAGTGGAAACTCCAAGGCCAGTGAGTCACACCTGAGATTCCCAGGCCATGCTTAGGATTTTGACACAATACAAATCAAGTCTACCCTTGCCAGAGAAAGTCCCCACGTCCCCACTCACCTTTATGCGAACTTCATGAGCCTTGGGGGGGGCTACCTCAACCTCTTCAATGCAAAGGGGTTTGCCTGCTTCCCAGGCAATGGCTGCTTTGCACTTAATAACCTGAGAGAGAGAGAGAGAGAGAGATTGTTTTATATTATATATATATATGTATATGTGTATATATATATATATATACACACACACACACACACACACACAT
>NW_006159834.1:1268829-1274628 GCF_000334495.1 Tupaia belangeri chinensis | reverse complement strand
CATAGATATATATATATATATATATAAAATATATAATTCTAAGGACAAGGGATTTCAATTAAAAATAAGTTAAATTGTATATAGACATATTTTCTGGAAAAAAAGAACAACAAAGGACAAGGTAATAATATTTACCCTGATACAATGCTTTTTTGTTTTTCCTCTGAAACAGGATGGATTTACAGGGTTTGACCAGTAAGTATCCATTGACTGAACCATTTGTAATCAGTTCTGAATACCTGAGTGCTTATTACTAGAGCATAGATGTGTTTTTGCCTCTTGCCTCTTTTTTTTTTTTTTTTTTTTTTTTTGAGGGGTTTCACTATTATTTTTTCAATAGATTTTTTGCCATAGGGCACATGTGCTCACCAGAAAGAGAGAGACAAAGAGACAGAAAGCGAGAAATCACCCCCCAGGGGAGATGGCCACACAGCAATCCCTTCTCCTCCATTCTCCTTTCAGGATCTTGGGCACGCATGCACACCAGCCCGGTGTAAATTTAAGCCACCGGGTCCGGGACTCAAACAGCAGTTGACTACATGGGAGTCCAGCGACATAGCCATTACACCGGATGCTGGTCCTGTGTTTTACCTCTTTGCACCTCAGAGTGTAGATCAGCAGTTACATGAATTCACATCACCTAGAAACTTGCAGGAGATGAAAGCCCTGTCCCAAATACACAGAAATAAAATCTGCATTTGAACAAGATTCCCAGGCAATGCAGTAAAAGCCTGAGAAGTGAGGCTTATGTGATTCTTAAATTTATTGGCGGAATATGAATGAAATAAAATTTGGTTTCTTTGCAAGAATGTGGGTAAAAATGCATGAAAAGAAATGAAACATTTAGAATTCTATAATCTCTAGAATAAAAAATTTTCTCATCTCAAATTATATTTAAAATTTTAAATGTAAGTACCATCAAAAGAGGAAAGATAGAAATCTATAATCCTCCATTCTAACACTGTTTTTACTGTTGGTATGATTTTCCCAGTTTTTGACTATATGAATACATATTTTTCAATAGTTATAATGCAGTTTTTGAATATCACTAATATTACAAATGAAATATATATTAGTATAAGAAATTTCAAAATGCAAGTAAGGAAAAAAGAAAATTCATAGATAATTTTATCACCATCTTTATACTTTTGAAAACTTTGAGTATTCTCAATTGGAATCATGTGTATGTAGTATTTTATAGTATACTTTTTTCTACTTATTACTACTGCATATATTTTCCATATTCTTCTCTAATATTATTTGTAACAAATGCATATTCTGGATTATGATTATATAACAGTTAACTTAAACCTCTCTCTTTTGCTATTTACATAATATTTAATTGAACACCTTTGTAGTAAACACTTGGGTTCCAGTTATTTCCTTGGGATAAATTCCTAGTACAGAGCTAGTTATATCCTTTTGGCCAACTTTAAGTTGCTGGTTTCTGAGAGTAACGCTTGAAAGAATTTTCTTTTAGCAAAAGCACAAATACACACACTCACATATGTGACCATGAATTGAACAAAGATATAAATTAGGTACTTACTTTGCCTTTGGTGTCCATTTTTCTTTGAAAACTTGCTTTGGAAATTTCTGATTTAAGAAGCCTTCCACTTCTACCCGAAGTACTTGATGCCCTGTAATTAGCTGTTGTTGATAAATGCCATCCCTGCTACTTTGTTCTCCAATCACTTTCTTTCTTTCTTTTTGTTGTTGCTGTGATTCATAGCCCTGCCCACTTCTGACTGCATCATTTGTGTTATCATATATTTCAGCTGCAAAATCTATCACTCTCAGCCAGTGCCAAGAATTTTCTTACTCATTGTAAAATTTTATCACAAAATGTAAATTAATAAAGTGCATTAAGCACATAAGGATGAATTAAAATGAATTGCAATTAGTTATAAAGGATACTTCCACTGCCTCATTATCCCCCTTTTAACAACCCGGATAATTATTTCCTTGCCTATTTCATGAGTCTATTACACATTCATGCTTCTTAATCCAGTAACTTAATCTATTAAAAACTTTACATGAATGGAATAATAGTGTATAAAATCTTTTTGTCTTTTTTCTCCATTCAACTGTTTGTAAGATTTATTCACATTGCCCTATGGCTATAGTTATTTTATTTTTTAAAAAATGTTTTTCAGTTAACTTTACTCATTTGTTTATTTCAATTTGACTAGAGAGGGAGAGAGGGAGAAGGAGAGAGGAAGTGAGAAAGCAAGTCGCCAGGTCCGAAACTCAAACCATGGTCAGCCATGTGGGAATCCAGCGCCCTTAACCACCATGCCACCTGCAAGCCCCAGCTATAGTTATTTTCATTCCACTACATGAGTTGACCATAATTTATTCACCCATTTTCCTTTCTGATGTTTTTGTTTCTTTCTGTTTATGACAAATTAATGGGTGCATGTAGATTCTTTTTATGTATCATGTTGTACATGTGCTTGAGTTTCCTTAGAGAAAAATTCAGGACAAATACTCTACCAGTACACACTTCTAAGGTGATACCAGTTGTTAAAATATTAAAGTACTTGGGCCAGCAGGTGTCATGGTGATTAAGGCACTGGATCCCATATGGCCAGCTCTTGCTGGAATCACAGACCCCTCAGCTTGCAAAACACACTGGGCACGTGTGGGTGCGCCCAAAATCCCAAGAGGAAAAAGGAGGAGAAAAGATTGTGCCACCTACCCTACCCCTGCGCCTCCATAGTCTCACTCTGTCTCTCCCTGAGAGCATATGAGCCCTATAGCAAAAACCTAAAAAAAAAAAAAAAAAATTGTTCAGATCGATCAAAAATCACTGTCCCAAACTCCCAAGTCCCCCTTCAACTCTGTTGCAGCTCTGGGAGCCCAGTTTAATCATTGCATTGTTAATGGCCTCATTGTAGAAAAAAAAAAAAGACCTACTAATCTTTTAGAAAATTCTTCTGTAGCCTTAAATTTTTCTAGCCTTTATCCATGTGGGAGTCCAGCGTCCTTAACCACCATGCACCTTCTGACCTCGAGAATTTGTATTTTATATACTTTAAGTCTTAGCTGATTGAAAGATACAGACAAAAATAACAGACTTGTGATCAGTAATTTTTCTGCTAAAACAAATTTAACTAGGAAAATAAACAATGATATAAAAAAATTAATGTTTTCAAAAACCAAATAAATACAAAAAAGAAGACAGATGATTGATTTGTCAAAAATTTAAATCTATATTGGGACCAGCAGTTAGTGTAATGGCTATGTCGCTGGACTCCCATGTAGTCGACCATGGTTCGAGTCCTGGACCCGGTGGCTTAAACTCAGGCCGGGCGTGTGTGCGTGCGCGCCCAAGATCCTGAGAGGAGAATGGAGGAGAAGGGATTGTGGCATGGCCATCCCCCCTGGGGGTTGATTTCTCGCTTTCTGTCTCTCTGTCTCTCTCTGTCTGCCTGACGAGCGCATGCGCCCTATAGCAAAAAAAAAAACCTCTCCAAAAAAAGAAAAAAAAAATTTAAATCTGTATTTTATATGACAGTTTAAATTCCTGATCAGATCCATTTTACTGTGTTTTATAGAAATCCCAGACAGCCACGTGGGAATCAGTTGCCTTTGCATAGTGCTTTACTACCATAGAGAGACAGAAAGTGAGAAATCAACCCCCATGGGGGATGACCACACTGCAGTCCCTTCTCCTCCACTCTCCTCTGGGTACTTTGGGGACAGATGCACATGTGCCTGGCCTGAGTTTTAAGGCACTGGATCCGGGACTTGAACTAAGGTTGACTACGTGGCAGTTAGCAATGTAACCCTTATGCCATCTGCTAGTCTCCCTTAAACTCATTCTTAATTAGTCTGTTACTTTGATGATAGTTGATCAACATAACTAGGGTGAGATGAACTTTCACTTTCATCAGGGTATGTGGTTTCAGTTGCCAGTTAGGAGATAGTGCTCAGTGGTCCCCAACCTTTTGGCACCAGGCTCCGGTTTCAGGAAAGATTGTTTTCCCGGATAGGTGTTGGGAGAGTGGGTAGGTAGGTGGAGGGGGCTGGTTTATGAGAGCACACAACCTGGATTCCTCACATGCACGGTTCACGGTTCACATTAGGATTATTGCTCTATGAGAATCTAATGCCACTGCTGATCTGACAGGAGGCAGAGCTCAGGTGATCATTTAAGAATTTTAGTTTAGTTTGTATTATTTTATTTTTAAAGGTATTCATTTATTTCTTGGATAGAAAATTTATATTTTATATACTTCAAGCCATAGCTGATTGAAAGATACCAACAAAATCATAGATTTGTAATCAGTAATTTATGATTCCTCTCCATAACTGAGGCATGACTCTAAAGATAGGTAAAGCTTCATTCGCTTGCCCGCCACTAATGTCCTGCTGTGAAGCCCAGTTCTCCAGGGGTTAGAGACCCCTGCACTAGCTTATTTACCCAGTAACTCACATTGAGTGATTATTAATTTTACAGTCCCACAAAACAGGAACATTCTTTTTCCTTTCAGTGACAAGGTAGTTCTGAGTAAAGAGGCGTAATAAACTTGGGCTGGCCCTACAGCCTAATAGTTAAGGAAGCTGGATCCCACGTAGCTGCCTTGAAAAACATGCTGGTTGCATGTGTATGCATGTCCTAAGTTCCAACAGAATGCAGAAATGGAGGAGAAGGGATTGCAGCATGACCACCTCCCCCCATCAGGGAGTGCTTTCTCCTTCCTGTCCTTTTCTCTCTCTTTAGTGAGCGCACTCAGTTTCTGGCGAAAAAAAATTAAATGCACAGGTAACTGCACATTGTAATTGTAGTTTGTATATTTATAATAGGAGATAACACTGCACCTGTCAAAAACACATAACTGATCCCCTGCAAAGGCCTCACTCTTGCTGATTGTTTATGAAACTCAAATTAGAATTCAGAGGTCAGATGATTCAGTTGGCCATTGAGAAGGCAAACTACATTTGGGAATATTTTACTTAAAGTAAGGGGATTTTAATAGTTTCAGACATGTTGGCAGAAATCCCTGACTCAAATTAGCTTAAGCAAGATTATTATAGTTTTAACTAGGTGTTCATAAGTTGGACTAGCCCTGGGGTTGTTGATTTAGGGGTTCAGCAATGTCAGTAGGAGGGTGCAAGGAGGTGAATGACTCAGTGTGAATACATTACTGCTAATAGAGAAAAGTGATGTTTCAGCTTGGTGTGGGTATTAGTTTATACAGACAAAGGGTACTTTGTTTTGTATGGTAAAAGCTGTAGACTTACTTGGGATTATTTGGTTGCAGTATCCTACTAGAGCTAGAGTAGTAAAGATGTGTTTGTATTATTTACAGATGTATCATGAAATCTGAAAGTAGAGGAAAATCCTCTTCAGGAAGGAAACTCGCTGGTAACTAGGCACGTGGCCTCCACCAGAACTCCATTTCATTTTCTGCAGCTTTCTGCACATCTAGCTTTCTGCACATCTTCCTTCTTGCTGCAGACTGGCTTTCTGGCTATCTCTGTTCACACAGTTGCAATTACAACTACTGTTTCCCCAGGTCACATTTTTCTAGGCCAGACTCTTAGGAAGAGACTGAATTGACTCTTTGATCTCACTTCAAGTTCTCAGGGAATTTTGTGGTGATACCTTGTCCTATCACAAAGATAGCTCGCAGAGCCTCAGAAACTCAAGAAAGACACAGATCCTAGTGAGGAGATGAGCTAGACAGAGCTTTGGGGACTGCAGGAGGAGGGGAAGAGCACAGATGAAGTGTCACAGGCGATGATAGTAGCTCCAAGAGGACACTGACGGGATGATAAGATTTCAGCAGG
>NW_006159834.1:1266335-1268732 GCF_000334495.1 Tupaia belangeri chinensis | reverse complement strand
GAGCAGGAATTTAGACCATATGAATGCAAACCCTCAAACAGTCAGAAAGCATGGAGGGGTGCGTACTCCAGGAAATTCCGTGGAAAACCCATCTATTTTTCTTGGATGGCAAGGGAGAGTGATGACAGGTAAGTAAACACATAACATAGCAAATATCTGGATTTTTTTTTTCTCACCAAAGTCTTTTGCTTTTATCTTAAACTAAATTTTATCATGCTTTTACGTAATATAGATAGGGCCAGTGCTCCATGGGGGTTTGTCATTTCCTAGGGTTCTGTTTTTTGCTAATGCACTTTCATTTTTTATAAAAATATTTGCAGAGGGTTATGAAATTGTGAAGAAATAGAATACATTTCTAAAGTGCCAAAGAGACAACTCTTCATAATTTCTTTTGGAAGGCTTTTCAGTTCCTGTCCTCATTCCCTGCAATCCCACTTCTGTATCTGGCTCCTTCTGTGCCCTCCTCAAACATTTCCTGTGGAATACACAAGCACCATGGGAAACCCAGCCCCAGAGGGCTCTCTCCTAGGGTCTGCTTTCCCTTAAAGATCACTCTGGGAAGTCTGTATTGTTTGGTTTAGAGTTCAGGAGATGTCCCCAAAGCTCCAGCCAGAATAGTACCAGAATTTCAGGACTAGGGCAACAGAATCTGATAGTAAATTATACCAACTCTCTATTTATGTCCTGGAGAATGATTTTTGTGGTAGTAGCTTAGGGTGTCAGATCTAGGGTGGGCCTAGGTTTTTCATGTTGGTTCTTCTGGGTGATATTTCTGCTAGTTTGAGTAGCAAGTATGCCCTTTTACTATTCTTTTCACTTTTAGACTGACTTTATCATTTGCATACAACCTACACGCTTATCTCCCAAGGATAACATTAGTTCTTGGTCTAAAACTATACTGAGGAGAGGAAGGGAAGACATTTTGCTATGTAATTACCATGAGGCCACCAAGAGTGTCTACAAGTCATTCTCTTTAGGATAGATGACACGCTCCCTTGGGCAGCTAGAGCACTAACACTGGAGCCACCTGGCTTTTCCACGGAAATTCTCTAATTTCCACATAGGAGATTTGGAAGTGCCTATTCTAGAAAGGACTAAATTTCTAGCCAAAAGTCCTTGCTCCTTCAGTCTCCATCTTGGGGAAGGGAAAAGAGAAGGCTTATTCTCTTTGATAGATCAATTTTTATAATAGAATTTCTTCCTGTTATGATTCTTGTGTACTATTTAAATTATTAACTAAGAGAAAACTGATGTTTGGTTTTATTACTGGGAAGAAGCTAACTCTCACTGAGTGCCTGGTGACTATCAGGTACTTTGTGCATTTTATCAGCTTAATCCTTACCGTGACCTTGTGGGGTAGATGTTACGTTCTCTACTAACCAAAGGGTAATATGGTTACCCTTGTTGATACAGCCAGTTGTTTGTAAGGGGGGTTGGGGTTTGATTTGAAATCTATTTAATTACGAAGTTCATGTTTGCTATCAAGCGGCTGCTTTGGAAAGTTTTGGATTGTTTGGTAAAATTTGTGTTTCATAGTTTTTCTTCTCTTGCCACTACCTGTAAATAAAATTTTGACCTCTGGGATATTGCTGTTTACTTTATTGTGGTAAAGTTAATAATTACTCTATGGGATTACTTCTCTAGGTTAGAAATCAGGAAAAAAGTCATTATCATTATTATTTTTTATATTCTTTTTTATTAATTTTTAAATTATTATTCATATGTTAAAATGCTATACATCATTTACATTGTGAAGAGACGTTACCCAGCATGATATACACCTCAGTCCAGTCCAGTTGAGACCACCATACATACCTTCGTCAACAAATAAAAAACCTTGTCTATGTCTGACAAGTGTCTTACCTCTCCATTTTTCCCCCAAATTTCCTTTCCTATGCTCTTCCCCTCCCACATTCTCTTTCCACTTTGTCCATTACAACTTTTAATGCTTTTATCTTCTCCAGTCTTTCAGTCTCTTCCATAGGGTGTGGACAATCAGTATATGTTAAGTGGAGACATACAATGTCTCTCTTTCATAGCCTGACTTACTTCACTCAGCAACAAATCTTACATATTCATCCACTTTCTATCAGATTCCAGGGACTTGTTGTTTTTTATGGCTAAATAGTATTCCATGGAGTATATGTGCCATAATTTTTCAATCCATTCATCTGTCTCTGGACATTTGGGTTGGTTCCATATCTTAGCAATTGTGAATAATGCTGCAATAAAAATAGTCGTGCAAGTGCTTTTCCGACTGAGTGCTCTTCTGTCCTTTGGGTAGATAGCCCAGGAGTGGAATTGATGGATTATATGGTAGTTCTATTTGAAGGTCTTTTTTTTTTTTTTTTTTTTTTTTGTGAGGTTTTTGCTATGGGGTGGTTGGGCCCGCACGTA
>NW_006159834.1:1260516-1266019 GCF_000334495.1 Tupaia belangeri chinensis | reverse complement strand
GTTTTCTTTTATATCTCCTATCTTCCTCATTCTAACTGGGGTTAGGTGGTATGTCATTGTGGTTTTGATCTGTGTCTCACAAGGAGGGATGTTGAGCATTTTTTCATATGCTTTTTGGCTGTTCATATGTCTTCTTTAGAGAGTTGTTTATTCAGCTCATTTTCCCATCTTTTAATTGGGTTAATCATTTTCTTCCAGGTAAGCTGCTTGAGTTCCCTGAGTATTCTGGTTATCAGTCCCTTATCTGAGGCACAGTTAACAAAAATTCTCTCCCATCCTGAGGGTTCATTATTATTATTATTTTGCCTTAGGGCTCATGCGCTTGCTAGAGAGACAGAGAGAGGCAGTAAGAGGGAAAGAAAGTAAGAAATCATTCCCCAGGGGGATGGCCACACCGCAATTCCTTCTCCTTTATTCTCCTTCTGGAATTTTGAGCACACACACACTTGTGCTTGGCATGATTTTCAAGCCCTTGGGTCTGAGACTGTGAACTGTGCTCAGCTATGTAGGAATCCAGCACTTTAACCACTACACCACCTGCTGGCCCTGAAACACATTTTTTTTTTTCCATTTTTGGATGACCATCTGTAAGGTAACAATTTATACTAATACATTGGGTTGTCAGAAAAGTCATGACTTTTTTTTTTTTTGCGTAGAAAAGCATGTCATGACTTTTCTGACCACCCAATATAATTATTTTGGTATTGGGATATCAGGCAAATGTAGCTTTTCATTATTATTCAGATTTGACTTTAAATCACTTCTTCAAGGTAGCTCTCCTAGGATTTTTCACTCTGGGGCAGGCCCCCTTGTGTCACAAACCTCCTATATTTTTCGTTCCATATACGTTTAATCACTTTCAAATGTGGTGTGCTCATTGTACCTCTGTTTCATCTGGCGATTTCTCTAGAGTGAATATAGTGTGGAGGATTTAAATGGAGTTACCGGAATTCTTTGTTGTTTACAATGCGAGCTGCAGGGAAATGTTCGCAGGATGGACCTGGGCTGCCCTGAGGCACAGATAATATAATGGGTTTTTCCTCAGGAGAAAATGAAGGTCTGAGATTTGAAGAGACCACAGAATGAGTTACCGAGTTGTTAAACAGCACAAATGTTTTATTGAAAATCAATAAAATACATGAGACTAGCAGATAGCATCAGGGTTACATTGCTGGACTCCCACGTAGTTGACTGCGGTTTGATTCCTGGACCCAGAGTCTTGAAACTCACTGGGTGCACGTGCATGCATGCCCAAAATTCTGAGAGGAGAATGGAGGAGAAGAGAGTACTACATGGCCATCTCCCCTGGGATGGGGGGGGGTGATTTCTCACTTTCTGTCTGTCTTTCCAGTGAGCGCACATGCAAAAATCTCTCTTTAAAAAAAAAAAAGAAAATTAATAAAATACAAAATGAGTAATTATGTCACACTTTCACATCCTGCTAATTTAGAAGCAAAGCACTGTTGCCAAACCAACTAATAAAAACTTAAAAATTAGAGAACATAAAAATTAGAGACCCCTTTTTTAAGCTCGAGATAAATACAAATCTGGCTTTTTAGCCTGATATACACATGCATTGCTCTATTAGTACTTACACCCTCCCTTGGTAACTAAAACTTACTTTTCATTTAACATAAGTTTGCCTTTCTATTCTGGCTTGGAGCAGCTGATAACCTGTTCTGTGATTATCTATTCATCGCCGTGTTTATGTGCCCCATATGAGACTGTAAGCTCTATGAAGGTAAGGACCAGGTCTGTTCTGTTTGAATTAGGTGCATGGTGCCTGGCCCTCCTGCTCTTATACAGACCGTCTGTTTCTTGAATGTTGAATGACTGAGCAACATCTGCACAGTAAGCCATCTTTAAATAATGATAGGTCACATTTGGCCTCTGTAGTGTAAGTGTCAACGTCATTAAAACATCTTTTTGTTAAAAACCCTTTCTTGTTGGGACCGGCAGATGGTGTGATGGTTATGTCACTGGACTGCCACAGAGTCAACTGTGGTTCCAGTCCCAGACCCAACAGCTTAAAACCCATGCTGTGCATGTGTGCGTATGTGTCCAAAATCCTGAGAGGAGAACGGAGGCAAAGGGATTGCGGCATGGCCATCCCCCCGCCCCCCCCGGGGTGATTTCCTGCTTTCTGTCTCTGTCTCTTTCTGTCTCTCTGGCAAGTGCACATGCCCTATAGCAAAAATCTCTCTAAAAAACAAAACAAAACATCTTTTTTTCTTTTTTTTGAGAGGTTTTTGCTATAGGGAGCATGCGCTCGCCAGACAGACAGAGAGAGACATAGAGACAGAAAGTGAGAAATCACCCCTGGGGAGATGGTCATGCTGCAATCCCTTCTCCTCCATTCTCCTCTCGGGATCTTGGGCACGCACACACACGTGCCCGGAGTGAGTTTTAAGCCATCGGGTCCGGGATGCGAACTGCGGTTGACTACATGGGAGTCCAGCGACATAGCCATTATGCTAACTGCTGGTTCCCAAAACACCTTTCTTGTTAAACACTTCTAATCTTAGATCTACATATAGTCACCATGCATTTTTGAAGATCCATGGCTGATGTGGGGCTTAATTGTTTGTGAGACTGCCAGAAATTCACAAAGACTGGGTTCTTGCATTAAGAGACGCAGATGGGAACAATATCTTCTGTATTGCTGAAGACAGTTGCTGGTGAAAACAGATCATACTCAGGGAGTAATGCTTAGTACCAGGGGGCACCTGAACTCTCTGAAAAACAGTAACATTGTGCAAGATTTGTAGATATTCATTAGGAACAGCATGTTATTGGAGAGTTTTAAAAGACTTAACTGTTTATTAATTTGCTTAAAAATAATTAGAGATAACCCATGTTTGTTACAGATGTAAATTAGGGTGGTTTCAATCCATCTATCACCAGGTAAACTAGCATGTATGATTCACTTTTTGATGATGGCCAGCAGACGTTACGTTCCTTAAGTCTTCTCTTCTTGTATATGTGTTGTCCTTGATCTATATCTGGCACTCTAGCTATCCATTCAGAAATACCAAAAGGGCACACTACAAAAATGTATGTGTTAGAGGCCATCAGGGTGCTCATGGAAATGGTGGTTGAACACTCAAATATGCTGAGTAGTGGCTTGGAAATTTCCAGATAGAGATAGGTGGCACCCTGTTCTGCTGGTAGTCATGGGCAATTTGACTTTCACTTCTCAGATTCAACTCCTCCTTTGGTCAAACTGCCTAGAGAGAAATGCCATTGCTCCCTGGCCCTACAGTCAGTCCATTGGCCTTACCATATGCACTCGTGATCTCTCTCTCTCTCTTTTTAGAATTATTTATTTAATTTTATTTATTAATTCATTTATTTTATTTTATTTTGACCAGAGCGAGACACACAGAGAGAGAAAGAAAGAGAAAATGAGAAAGCAAGCCACCAGGTCTGGGACTCGAACCATGGTTAGTCATGTGGGAGTGCCCAGCACCTTAACCACCATGCCACCTGCTGGTCCTCTCCACTTGTGATCTCTTACTGGAGCTCCTAGTGCCATCCTGCACACCAAGCACCAGTTCATCCTCACCCATGGGTCAAATCATGCTGGTTTGTGCATCTTCTGTTCAACTTGCAGCAAGTCCTCAGTTTAGCACAGTGTTTCTCAAGTAGAAGATGACTTTTTTTTTTTTTAAAGATTATTTTATTTTATTTATTATTTTTATTTAAAAATTTTTACGAGAGAGAGAGAGAGAGAGAGAGAGAGAGAGAGAGAAAGAGGAGGAAAGTGAGAAATCAAACTGCCAGGTCCAGGACTTGAACCATGCTTGGCCACATATGTGGGAGTCCAGTGCCTTAATTTCCATACCACTATTGATTGAAACTTTGTGTTTAATATAATAAAAATCAATTGCCAGAAAAATGAAATGGGAAATAAAAACAGACAAAATGTGAGTTCCAGTTTTTCATTATTAGATTCAAAAGACAAAATTACTCTGCCAAAGTGCTGTAGAAGTTTCTTTTTTTCTTTTCACATTTGAACTTTAGCTTAACTTCATTTAAATTGAAAATAATTCTTAAAACTTCGTTTATAGTCAAGACTCTTTTGCAACATCTTTGTTATAAAAGTCATAAGGACTATTTCTTTCTTTCTTTTTTTTTCTTTTTTTGGAGAGGTTTTTGCTATAGGGCGTGTGCGCTTGCCAGACAGAGAGAGAGAGACAGAAAGTGAGAAATCACCCCCCAGGGGAGATGGCCACGCTGCAATCCCTTCTCCTCCATTCTCCTCTCGGGATCCTGGGCACGCACACACACACACCCGGTGTGAGTTTAAGCCACTGGATCCAGGACTCAAACCGCAGTCGACTACGTGGGAGTCCAGCGACATAGCCATTACGCCAACTGCTAGTCCCCATAAGGACTATTTCTAAGTAAGATAGAAGTATTTCCAGGTTAACAAGACCAGGTTGGGCTTTGGACTTTATTTTTAAAACAAATTGTAGAGAATGGAGGGAAAAATAGGTTATTTACAGAAAACAGTATTTATTGATGTGGTACAAATCTGGTAGAAAAGACATCAGTATAGCTGGCATCTCAGAAGGGCTTTCTCAAAGAGCTGTTTTATTTTCTTGAATTTTAAGAATGCCTAAGATCTTTCTTTATCTTTAATTTTGGGAGCCAAATAGTCCTCGAACTGTCCCATGTCAGCAAGTTGCACTCTACTGCAGGAAGCACATCTGCAGACACACTGAGGGTACTGTGGGAGAGAGTGAAGTGGCTTTCATAAAGAAGTTCAGTTACCTCAGTACAGAGGAGAGCTGACTTGGCTTACTCAGTGGTAACAGCCTCTTTTTCTCTCTCTTTTTTTATAAAAATTTTATTTAACTTTATTTACTTATTTAATTTGACCAGAAAGAGAAAGAGAGAGTGAGAGGAAAGTGAGAAAGCAAGCCACCAGGTCCAGGACTCGAACCATGGTTGGCCATGTGGGAGTCCAGTGCCCCTAACTACCACGCCACCTGCCAGCCCCAACAGCCTCTTTCTCTTTAAGGACCTTCCTCATTTGTGACAACTTAATGTTTCAAGTGCTCTACTTGGAAAATTGCAGAAAAGTTCAGCCCATCTTTTGCATAGGAGATTACAGCTCGCCAGTATATACATGCATATGCGTGAGCTCAGCATATGCACGCAGGTTCCTCCGAAGGTACCTTTACTACACATGGTCTTGCCGTGCCATCCTCCTGTCTGAGCATCCTAGCTGGGACCACAGGCACAGGACACATGCCATGTCTGTTTTAGACAAGGTATCTGTCATGTGTTGCTGACGGCTTTGAGCTCCTGATTTTTCCATCTCAGCCTGAGTGGCTCATGCGCTCAGTGCTCACCCCGTGCCTAGCCTTTAAGTGGACACATTAGCGAGAGGCTGCACAATTATCCCCTCTTTCTGTGGATAGTGGAATAAAAGGTTTTGTCGTTTAATACTACAACTGTCTCCTAGGGAGAGTGAATTCTTATACATAACAAGACA
>NW_006159834.1:1258760-1260500 GCF_000334495.1 Tupaia belangeri chinensis | reverse complement strand
CTACTCTATTTTCTTTTTTCCTCAATCCCTAGAAAGGTTGGTTAGGAAGCCCAGTAATATGAACTGCTGAGAACTAAATTGTCTTGGTCAATTGATGAAGAACTAACTTGAAGATCTTTTGGCCATCTGGGAGAGAAGAGATGAGTGCCAAGGAGATATTGAAAGGGATGATTTAAGGCTGAGTTTACTACATTCAATTTAACCTCTACCTCCAATAAACTCACGAATGGGAAGTTTTGATTTTGGTGTAAAAGTAGCAGAACTTTGTGTCTAGGCCTATAAGGTGTGGGAAAGCCATAGTATACAGGAGCTTCTGAAAACAGGAGCTTCTTGGGAGTCTGTACGTCCAAAGATTATGGAATTTGATGATTCAGGCCAACCTTAATCTAACTCTAGAAGGACAGATTATCTGGGGTGGCACTGGCCACAGAAGAGCAATTTTGATGAAGTGGTGAGGGCAGAACCAGGTATCAGTCCACTTCTGAGTGAATGAGAGGCACGAAAGTAGGGACAGTGTGGAGTGGAAGATTCCTGCGTTAGCATGAAAATGACAGTGCAGTTGGTTGGTGCAGGACGCTGCAGACCTCACACAGATGACGTGCTTAAGGTAACAGGATACAGCGGATGCTAAAAAAAGGCAGAAGAGGAAAAAATGTTGAAACATTTCCAATGCAATATTTACATTTTAGATTTTACGTTCTCACTTTGTAAACTAGATTCTCTCCCCTTCAGGTTAGGTGAAAACTGGTCAGATTGAACAAACTGTGAGAAGATTTTTCAAAATGACATGAAGCTGGGACCAGCAGATAGCATAATGGTTATGTCGCTGGACTCCCACGTAGTTTACCATAGTTCAAGTCCCAGACCAGGTGGTTTAAAACTCATGTTGGGCATGCATGTGTGTGTGTATCCAATATCCCAGGAAGAGAATGGAGGAGAAGGGGTTGTGATGCAGCCATCCCCCCGAGGAGTGATTTCTCACTTTCTGTCTTTTTGTCTCTCTGTCTCTGTCTCTCCAGTGAGTACACTCACCCTATAACAAAAAATCTCTTTAAAGAAAATAACATGAAGCTTCCAGGGTAAGAAGTAGGAAGCAGGTCATCTCCGTGTGGGAAATGCCATCGCCCAGTTTGTGGCCGGTTTCTGGTTTTAGGTCAAAGACAGGTGTCAGAATTTGAAATCCTGTAGGTAACTTTCTACTTGAACTAGAACAACAACAGATACAATGGCCTCTTTGTAAACTATGTGTTAAAACTTGGGCTACAATTTTGTGAACTTTCTTCATTAGTTAACATGTCATATTTTTAAACATGCCAAGTTGGAACTAGAATGCTGGTGGCCAGGGTAGCTGGGCACTCAGGTACTTCTGGGCCACCCACCCTTCTCCCCTATACTCATCTGCCCTTTCCCTGGGTCCCAAACACACTCAGAAAAGCTGTGTGAGCAGTTTACCATTTTCCAGTTTTCATTAATTCAACTGCTTCATTGATTTTACCGAGATCCAGAGTGTGGGTGATTAGTGCATCAAGATTAAACTTCTGTGCCATATAATCAGAAACCAGTTTGGGGATGTGTTCTCTGCTCTTCCAGCCTAGAAATACACAGAATAATGGCAGATTTCAGAGTTTGTTTTATTCATCGTAGAGAGATGTGCATGTATGGGGACGGGTGGGGAGAAGAACACCCTTGACAGGGTCAGCCCCCTGGTTCAGCAGGATCCTGGGGCTATGCAGGCCACCA
>NW_006159834.1:1246575-1258091 GCF_000334495.1 Tupaia belangeri chinensis | reverse complement strand
TGCAAGCCACCACTGTGTTTTAGGTACTACAGAGGAGAATTAAGTAAAAGCAGGTATGATGCGGACCTCATCTTGAAATGTTCTTGGTGTTAGGTTGTGTTCTCTTGGGAGCAGTGAGTCCATATGTAATGTATAATAAAGGCTGAGGTCTTGGGAATCAGAAAAACAAGCAATCCAAAAGTTAAAATTAGAAAATTTAGTGTGTGTGTGTGTGTGTGCGTGTGTGTGTGTGTGTGTGTGTGTCATGAAAGAGCCAAATAACTTAAGTGAAGTTAAAATTACTGCAGTGAAATCTCAGTGAAAACTTTTGGAAATAGAATGTACACAAAGCAACATAAGAATAAAATGTACCTTTTCGAAGTAAGAATTGCACAAGAAAAGATGGAGTCTAAGGTAACATAAGCTTAGCATTGTATTTTCTCTATTCTCATGATTTTCAAAATACATTGCATTTAGCCCCATGCTAAATGACACATACAATGAATTAACACACACAGTATTTGCCATCTTGCTCTTTTCTAGAAAGGTAGGTGTGGTGTCATTGTGCAAAGTGCAATGTGTGTAATCCATGATGGGGTCTTGTCTCTTCTTTCTTTTGGTTTCAGGTTGAGTCTGCCTCTCCAGCTTTCCCACTTATTCTTAAAACAACTCCCAACTTGGGATCAGCAGTTGGTGTAATGGCTATGTTGTGGGCTCCCATGTAGTCAACTGAGGTTCGAGTCCTGGACCCAGTGGCTTAAACTCATGCTGGGCGCGTGTGCGTGTGTGCCCAGGATCCCGAGAGGAGAATGGAGGAGAAGGGATTGCGGTGTGACCATCCCCCCCGGGGGGTGATTTCTCGCTTTCTGTCTCTCTGTCTTTCTGATGAGCACACACACCCTGTAGCAAAAATCTCTCAAAAACAAAACAAAACAAAACAAAAACAAAAAACATCCAAACTTTTCTAATGGATTTATTTTTATTTAAGCAGGTTCTCTTTTTTGTAACCAAAAATTCTAACTAGTGCTTTATGTGATGACATGAAAGGCTATTTGCTTTATCTTTTCATTCATGTTCTGACAAATCATTTTTATATCTACGTGAAAATACTTTCATTTTTTTTTTTCTTCTTCCAACCAAACAACATCAGGAAAATCATAGGAACATAAACTAGGCCAGGTGGTATTTTTCAGCAGGGGCATTATGGTATTTTGGGTACATAAAATTCTTCATTGTACACATTGTAGGAAGTTTAGCAGGCCTGTTTAACATCCATTAAATGCTATCTTTAATTAAAAACTATTGAATAGGATCATACTATCTGTGAAAAGAATGAACTTACATTAAAGATTATTTGAATGATCATTATATAAGTGGAAAATGAATTAACTTTTTGGAGAGTTATTTAAGATATTCATGATCTTATTTTATGAGACTTAGTTGAGTATGTGTATTTTAAATTAACATATAAAAATAATGGAAGGATATGGCAATGGGCATATCTGATGATCCCAAATAGGACAACTGAAATTATACTTTAAGATGGATTATTACTTTTTTTTCTTTTGCTGGTCTTACCATCTATCTACTCTTTCTAAATTAATTAAGACTCAATATCTGTAACAATATACTACCATAGCTAATCTGGGGCCATGGCTTACTGGGGCAAGTAATTAAAATAACTCCTAATTCTCATCTCTTTTTCTCAAGAATTAAGATTTCCCAGAATCTCTGAATCAATACATTTCTTCCTCAATATCATATTACTAGCTTATAAGCCCAAAATTCTAAGGAGATTTATTTGTTTTTTACTTTCTCCATAGAAGATTTTTCTAAAGTCTATAAAAAAGCATGTTCCAAGACAAGTTTAAAAAATAAGTCAGGGGACCAGCAGTTAGCGTAATGGCTACACTGGACTCCCATATAGCTGACCAAGGTTCGAGTCTCAGAGTTGGTGGCTTAAACTCATGACGGGCATGTGTGCGTACGTGCCCAAGATGTTGAGAGGAGAATGGAGGAGAAGGGATTGTGGTGTTGCCATCCCCGTTGGGGGGGTGATTTCTCGCTTTCTGTCTCTCTTGTCTCTTGTCTCTCTGTCTTTCTGGTGGGTGCATGCACCCTATAGCAAAAACCTCTCCAAAGAAAGAAAAAAAGAAAGGAAGGAAGGAAGAAAGAAAAAAAGGAAGAAAGTCAGGACCAGCAGATAGTGTAATGATTACGTCACTGGACTCCCATGTAGTTGACCATGGTTTAAGTCCTGGACCTGGCGGCTTGAAACCATGCTGGGTGCATGTGCGTGTTTGCCCAAAATTCCCAGAAGAGAATGGAGGAGAAGGGATTGTGGCATGACTATCTCCCCTAGAGGAGTGATTTCTTGCTTTTTCCTCTCTCTCTGGTAAGTGCATAAGCCCTATAGCAAAACAAAATAAAACAAACAAAAAATACAAAACTCTCTCTCAGAAAAAAAAAAATAGAAAGTCCAAGGATTCTGTGAAAATATTTTCTGGCTAGGAAAAAAATTCTTGTTGTTTATCAGTACTCTTTAAATCATGAATCCATTGTGCTTAATATCTTCAAGTAGCATAATGACAATCACTTATTTGGGATGAAATTTTACATTACTTGAAGAAGGACTTCTTTTGCCCTAAGGTGCATGCACTTGCCAGAGAGAGACAGAGACAGAGAGAGGGAAAGCGAGAAATTACCCACAAGGGAGGATGGCTATGCTACAATCCCTTCTCCTCCTGGGATTTTGGGCATGCATGCACACAGGCCCAGTGTGATTTTTCAAGCCACCAGGTGGTCTGGGACCCAAACCATGACTGGGCATGTGAAAATACAGTGCCTTAACCACCGTGCCACCTGCTGGTCTCAAACAGTGACTTCTAGTGGTGAAGTATATCACTCAAAGAGTCCCAGTTGGCAGATATATAACTCAACTGAGGTAGTTATTGATTATAGTTATTTTATTTTATTTTTTTAGAGAGATCTTTGCTGTAGAGCATGTGTGTTCACTAGAGAGACAGAAAGAGACAGAGAGACAGAAAGCAAAAAATCACCCTCCAGGGAGGATGGCCACACTGCAATCGCTTCTCTTCCATTCTCCTCTCAGGATTTTGGGCATGCATGCACACGTGCCTGGTGTGAATTTCAAGCTGCTGGATCTGGGACTTGAACTGCAGTCGTCCATGTGGGAATCAGCAACGTAACCACTACACCATCTGCTGGTCATGCCTTTTCTTTTCAATTTAGAGTTTCCATTATGCTTTGAACACAGATTTCTTTACCAATCAATTTTTTTTTTTAAGAGGAATTCTTGCCATAGTTCTTGTGCACTCACTGGAGAGGCAGCAAGATAGAAGAGAAAAATCACCCCCTCCCCCCAGGAAGAATGGCTATGCTACAATTCCTTCTCCTCCATTCTCTTGGGATTTTGGACATGCATGCACATGTGCCTAGTGTGAGTTTTAAGCTGCAGATTCTGGGACTTGAACCATGGTCCACTATATAGGAGTCCAGCAATGTAACCATTACTCCATCTGCTGATCTCTACCAATCAATTTTTTAAAAAAACTCTTCTCTTCTTTTGCATGAAAAAAAAATTAGCATACTAAGAAGTACTGGATACATTCAGTATTCATCTCTTTAACTCTTTTTTTCTTGAGTTTATCTATTTATTTCTTCCATGAGCAGGAGAGGCAGAGACAGAGAGAGAGAGCAACCACAACAGTATCCTGATGCTTTGATCCACCCCTAGCCTCAGCTGTTTCTGAACTGTGGGCATATACTTGCCTGGTATACTCAGGGAAGTCTCTGGACACAAAGTCGGAACTCATGTGGGTCAGCGTCACAGAGCATTGCGTTTTACCACGGAGCCACCATTCAGCCCCCATTTGCTTACCTTGGTTATACATATGTTGAAATAAAAGCTGTAATCTAATGCTCCTGTTTTATGTCCTTTCTTAAGGATTTATAGCACGTTTTTCTGTTTCCCACCTTCAAACCTCCAAGCATTTCCATTCTTTCTGCTTCATCCATACCTCCAAACACAGATCCCTTCAAGGAACGTCCTGAGAAGAACAAGTGGCCATCGACACTGAGTTGAGCACCAGCAGCCAGCAGCCCAACAATCACGCAGACCCCATGGCTCTCATGGCAGGAGGCCAGGGCAGCTGCCTGTTGTAAACCAATGGAATACAGAGGAGGGATTAAAAGATGTACTTGAGAGTTGGACCTTAGTGTTAATACCAACGTCACTGCTAAACGCTCTGTACTTGCTTTTTCTGATCCTCCCTATCCTAATTTGAAATAATATTGATCTTATAAAGGTGCCTTGGAGCATAGATAAGCCATTGTGTGCTGCTACTCTAGTGCTTGATGCTTTAGGACTCAATAAGTGGAAGCAACAAAAATGAAAATAGTAAAGGCATTCATGGAAGTCATGATGGTAGGGATAATAACAATAATTTCATAGACCCACTACTGACACAGGTGGTTGGTTAGAGTTGATATTTTCTTTTAGATCTCTAAGGAGACCACTTGATATTTTTGTAACATGACATGCTAGCAAAGTGATAGATATCATCTCATTAATTATTTTTGAAGGCTATTTCTTAGAGCAAGACTGTGAGAGAGGTTTTGTGATATCTTTTTACAGATGAGGGCATTATGTACAGTGAGTAATGAAAACATTTTATATGTGGGGGAAAGGGCCTAGGTTGGAAGAAATCGTTCTTGGGTTTCCATACAGCTGATAGAAGATAGTGGCATGCAACCCAAGACTATGTTATTTCTTCAAATCCCCAAAGAAAGCAAGCTTCAGGTTCTGCAATAACTTCCTCTCCATTTCTGTTGTCTTATGTAAGCCATGTTCAGCTAGGAAATCAACCACTTTCTTTATTCCTTTTTGGAATGAATCTATTTAATCAAGATTAGTAAATATTTTCTTTGAATACCTATCTCAGATCTAAGATGAAAAACTACTGAAAATGAAAAACCCATTGTTTCATTGAGTGATTAATTCAGTTTAACCTTACCTTCCTTAAAACTTCTGGCTTGGAAATTATAGTTACAGGCTACTTTTGTTATGAAATAATTTAGCAAGAATATTTTGCATAGTCTTACTGTCTTGAAGGAATGGCATGATAGAACTTATCTGAATGAAGTTGTTTGAAGGAACCTGCTTGAAGGAACTGTATGATGGAATGGAGAGGGAGAGCAGAATTCAGCATGAGAGTTCTCAATTCAGCATCTGGGATAGTGAAAAAACACTGTAGAAGCAGACAGAAGGATGAGATGCCATAGGCACAAGGAAAATTAAAGAGAGGAAGGTGGAGGGAATCTAAGAATGTTCATTCATTTAGAATCTAAAATGATGACTGGCAGAAATATTGGTAATTTCAATCCAGAGGAGCACATACCACAGTGTCTGGATTGCCAATGGCCTCAAAGCAAAATTCCACCCCAGAACCTGTCAGATCAAATAAAACTTCTTGAATGGGTTTCTTGAAGTCCTGTGGGTTGATGCACTCCGTGGCACCCATTTCCTTTGCCTTCTTAAATTTTTCCTTATTGATGTCCACACCAATGATCCTGGCTGCCCCTGCTGCTTTGCAGCCCGTGATGACAGACAGGCCAACTCCTCCCAGGCCAAACACGGCACAGACAGAGCCTGGAGTCACCTTAGCACAGAAAGCAAAAACAGAGGGATATGTGCTTTTACTGCCTTGGGAAGGCCAAGCCTGTGTATACTTTTTTATGAGACATAAAGGACATCTTCAAGGGACCATCAGTTAGCATAATGGCTATGTCGCTGTACTCCTATGTAACTGACTGCGGTTCGAGTCCAGGACCCAGTGGCTTGAACTCACGCTGGGCACATATGCATGCATGCCCAAGATCCCGAGAGGAGAATGGAGGAGGAGGGATTGTGGCATGGTCATCCCCCCTGGGGGGTGATTTCTCGCTTTCTATCTCTCTGTCTCTCTCTGTCTTTCCGGTAAGCACACGCACCCTGTAGCAAAACCTCTCCAAAAAAAAGGACTTTTTAGTTTCTCAAGATATTCCTAGATATGGAATACTCTTTTTTACTCTTTTTTTTTATGTGGGGGGAGAGATTTTTCTATAGGGTGCATGTGTTCACCAGAGACAGAAAGTGAGATGGTCATGCCACAATCTCCTCTCCATTCTCCTCTTGGGATTTTGGGCATGTACACACGTGCACCAGCATGAATTTTTAGCTGCTGGGTCCAGGACTCGAAACACAGTTGGGAGTCTGCACGCAAAACAAGATAGGTCCTATCAAGGTTGTTTCAAAGCAGTGCGCTTAAAATCACAGAGTAAGGGAATTTGTTGTGCCATGTGCTTGGGAAGGAGTACATTTCAAATGGTGAATCCTCTCAAAGTGTGGAGCACTTGTAGGAATTTTGAATAAGCATAGTGAAATAAAATCCTTTCAGATGGCAAAGCACGCAAGGTGCGTTGACAAGTATGACCCATACTGTAATGCCATTGTTTTAAATTGTCAGACAGTACGTGTGCTTGCCAGAGAGGCAGAGAGAGCAAGCGTATCCCAAGGGGGCATGGTAAACCCTGTAATCTCTTCTCTTCCAGTCTCCTCTCGGGATTTTGGACATGTGTGCACATGCACCTGGCATAATTTTCAAGTGGTTGGGTTCAGGGCTTGAACCACGGTTGGCCATGTGGGAGACCAGTGCCTTAACCACCGTGCCACCTGCTGGTCTCAAACAGTGACTTCTAGTGGTGAAGTATATCACTCAAAGAGTCCCAGTTGGCAGATATATAACTCAACTGAGGTAGTTATTGATTATAGTTATTTTATTTTATTTTTTTAGAGAGATCTTTGCTGTAGAGCATGTGTGTTCACTAGAGAGACAGAAAGAGACAGAGAGACAGAAAGCAAAAAATCACCCTCCAGGGAGGATGGCCACACTGCAATCGCTTCTCTTCCATTCTCCTCTCAGGATTTTGGGCATGCATGCACACGTGCCTGGTGTGAATTTCAAGCTGCTGGATCTGGGACTTGAACTGCAGTCGTCCATGTGGGAATCAGCAACGTAACCACTACACCATCTGCTGGTCATGCCTTTTCTTTTCAATTTAGAGTTTCCATTATGCTTTGAACACAGATTTCTTTACCAATCAATTTTTTTTTTTAAGAGGAATTCTTGCCATAGTTCTTGTGCACTCACTGGAGAGGCAGCAAGATAGAAGAGAAAAATCACCCCCTCCCCCCAGGAAGAATGGCTATGCTACAATTCCTTCTCCTCCATTCTCTTGGGATTTTGGACATGCATGCACATGTGCCTAGTGTGAGTTTTAAGCTGCAGATTCTGGGACTTGAACCATGGTCCACTATATAGGAGTCCAGCAATGTAACCATTACTCCATCTGCTGATCTCTACCAATCAATTTTTTAAAAAAACTCTTCTCTTCTTTTGCATGAAAAAAAAATTAGCATACTAAGAAGTACTGGATACATTCAGTATTCATCTCTTTAACTCTTTTTTTCTTGAGTTTATCTATTTATTTCTTCCATGAGCAGGAGAGGCAGAGACAGAGAGAGAGAGCAACCACAACAGTATCCTGATGCTTTGATCCACCCCTAGCCTCAGCTGTTTCTGAACTGTGGGCATATACTTGCCTGGTATACTCAGGGAAGTCTCTGGACACAAAGTCGGAACTCATGTGGGTCAGCGTCACAGAGCATTGCGTTTTACCACGGAGCCACCATTCAGCCCCCATTTGCTTACCTTGGTTATACATATGTTGAAATAAAAGCTGTAATCTAATGCTCCTGTTTTATGTCCTTTCTTAAGGATTTATAGCACGTTTTTCTGTTTCCCACCTTCAAACCTCCAAGCATTTCCATTCTTTCTGCTTCATCCATACCTCCAAACACAGATCCCTTCAAGGAACGTCCTGAGAAGAACAAGTGGCCATCGACACTGAGTTGAGCACCAGCAGCCAGCAGCCCAACAATCACGCAGACCCCATGGCTCTCATGGCAGGAGGCCAGGGCAGCTGCCTGTTGTAAACCAATGGAATACAGAGGAGGGATTAAAAGATGTACTTGAGAGTTGGACCTTAGTGTTAATACCAACGTCACTGCTAAACGCTCTGTACTTGCTTTTTCTGATCCTCCCTATCCTAATTTGAAATAATATTGATCTTATAAAGGTGCCTTGGAGCATAGATAAGCCATTGTGTGCTGCTACTCTAGTGCTTGATGCTTTAGGACTCAATAAGTGGAAGCAACAAAAATGAAAATAGTAAAGGCATTCATGGAAGTCATGATGGTAGGGATAATAACAATAATTTCATAGACCCACTACTGACACAGGTGGTTGGTTAGAGTTGATATTTTCTTTTAGATCTCTAAGGAGACCACTTGATATTTTTGTAACATGACATGCTAGCAAAGTGATAGATATCATCTCATTAATTATTTTTGAAGGCTATTTCTTAGAGCAAGACTGTGAGAGAGGTTTTGTGATATCTTTTTACAGATGAGGGCATTATGTACAGTGAGTAATGAAAACATTTTATATGTGGGGGAAAGGGCCTAGGTTGGAAGAAATCGTTCTTGGGTTTCCATACAGCTGATAGAAGATAGTGGCATGCAACCCAAGACTATGTTATTTCTTCAAATCCCCAAAGAAAGCAAGCTTCAGGTTCTGCAATAACTTCCTCTCCATTTCTGTTGTCTTATGTAAGCCATGTTCAGCTAGGAAATCAACCACTTTCTTTATTCCTTTTTGGAATGAATCTATTTAATCAAGATTAGTAAATATTTTCTTTGAATACCTATCTCAGATCTAAGATGAAAAACTACTGAAAATGAAAAACCCATTGTTTCATTGAGTGATTAATTCAGTTTAACCTTACCTTCCTTAAAACTTCTGGCTTGGAAATTATAGTTACAGGCTACTTTTGTTATGAAATAATTTAGCAAGAATATTTTGCATAGTCTTACTGTCTTGAAGGAATGGCATGATAGAACTTATCTGAATGAAGTTGTTTGAAGGAACCTGCTTGAAGGAACTGTATGATGGAATGGAGAGGGAGAGCAGAATTCAGCATGAGAGTTCTCAATTCAGCATCTGGGATAGTGAAAAAACACTGTAGAAGCAGACAGAAGGATGAGATGCCATAGGCACAAGGAAAATTAAAGAGAGGAAGGTGGAGGGAATCTAAGAATGTTCATTCATTTAGAATCTAAAATGATGACTGGCAGAAATATTGGTAATTTCAATCCAGAGGAGCACATACCACAGTGTCTGGATTGCCAATGGCCTCAAAGCAAAATTCCACCCCAGAACCTGTCAGATCAAATAAAACTTCTTGAATGGGTTTCTTGAAGTCCTGTGGGTTGATGCACTCCGTGGCACCCATTTCCTTTGCCTTCTTAAATTTTTCCTTATTGATGTCCACACCAATGATCCTGGCTGCCCCTGCTGCTTTGCAGCCCGTGATGACAGACAGGCCAACTCCTCCCAGGCCAAACACGGCACAGACAGAGCCTGGAGTCACCTTAGCACAGAAAGCAAAAACAGAGGGATATGTGCTTTTACTGCCTTGGGAAGGCCAAGCCTGTGTATACTTTTTTATGAGACATAAAGGACATCTTCAAGGGACCATCAGTTAGCATAATGGCTATGTCGCTGTACTCCTATGTAACTGACTGCGGTTCGAGTCCAGGACCCAGTGGCTTGAACTCACGCTGGGCACATATGCATGCATGCCCAAGATCCCGAGAGGAGAATGGAGGAGGAGGGATTGTGGCATGGTCATCCCCCCTGGGGGGTGATTTCTCGCTTTCTATCTCTCTGTCTCTCTCTGTCTTTCCGGTAAGCACACGCACCCTGTAGCAAAACCTCTCCAAAAAAAAGGACTTTTTAGTTTCTCAAGATATTCCTAGATATGGAATACTCTTTTTTACTCTTTTTTTTTATGTGGGGGGAGAGATTTTTCTATAGGGTGCATGTGTTCACCAGAGACAGAAAGTGAGATGGTCATGCCACAATCTCCTCTCCATTCTCCTCTTGGGATTTTGGGCATGTACACACGTGCACCAGCATGAATTTTTAGCTGCTGGGTCCAGGACTCGAAACACAGTTGACTTCATGGGAGTCTAGCAATGTAGCCATTATGCCATCAGTTGGTCCCAGATATGAATACTCTAGCCACAGAACAAAAACCTACCTGCAAGTCGAGAGTTTTAAGTCCCAGAAATCAGCATGAGTAGAATAATTTAATAAGTTTCATTGACTCTTAAGACTTACTTGACAGAGCACTTATTTAATTCTGGTATTTTAGAGTTCTTTAGGACTGTCTCCCTCTTCCTGCAGCCCTTCCGTTCCCTTTCATTTGGATATCTGTAAACTTTGCTTAGTTAGGCAGTCAGTGTTTTATAAAGGCAAAGGCTTTTTATTGAGTACCATCCATCCTGGGACTAATTTACATTGAACCCCTTCCATCTTCTTTTGTAGTATTGGAACTAACGGACAATGGAAAAAGCTGAGGCCTAAAATCCAACAATCCCTTAAAGAAGGGGGCTGAACAAGTTTGAGTGATGTTCCAGAAACAGGAGTTTAACTGTAGCTCGCTCACTCAGAGTGCAATTTTCTGATCAATCTGTCTAATACAGCAACACCCTCTCCAAGACATGGGCCCTTTCCCTTCCCTCTCATTTGATTAGCTCTTATCACTATCTATGTTTTCTACAGTAGAATGTAAATGTGATCAGTTTTGTTAGCTGCTGAATCCCAGCACCTGGAACAGTGAATGGCTGCATAAATGTTTATTGAATCACAGTGTGAATGAACTGGAATGTGGAAGGGGCACAGAGCCGTGTTATAACATTGTTAGGTTTAACTTCCAGAGAGTCCCGATGTCTGTACTTGTGAATGGCATCCAGGTTTAATTTGTCCTTTATACAGACCAAGAGGGAACAGGAAAGGTGTTAAAGGGGGTATGTGATGACTAGGCAGATAGGGGAGAATTCAAGGATGTTTAGAGGCAGGTTTGTTATTTTTCCTCAGGTGGTATCTTCAGCCATGACTTAGATGCATGAGGTCTTTCAACTCCATATACCAATAATTCCATTCAAAATGGGTAAAAATGCCCCTCACCTTGGCAGTATTGATTGCAGCACCATACCCAGTGGAAAAACCACAGCTAAACAGGCATACTTTTTCCAGAGGAGCAGTTGCATCAATCTTGGTGACTGATATTTCCTTTATCACTGTGTACTCAGAGAATGTGCTTGTATTAGCGAAATGATATATGGATTTTCCCTTGCAGGTGAATCTACTGGTACCATCAGGCATCAGATTGGTTTGTGCCTGTCTTTTATAATCAAAAACAAAAAAGTTATTTTGAATTAGAAAGCTTAGATCACTAATGAAATTGAACTATTTTTTCATAAAGAAAATATTAATAAAGACTTACTTGAATTGTATACAAAAATTGTCCTCAAAATTCAGGCAAGAGGCACATTCTCCACATTGTGATAG
>NW_006159834.1:1194529-1246552 GCF_000334495.1 Tupaia belangeri chinensis | reverse complement strand
TCCTGAGACAGCAAAACATTTCTTATTAAAATGTTACTTTTAAAAAAAGGAATTATTTACTTAATTTCATTTATCATCATCATCATCATCATCATCATCATCATTAGTATTATTAACTTGTGACAGGGCTTGTGTGCACACCAGAAAGAGACAGAGTAAGACAGGGAGAGACAGAGAGAGAGAGAGAGAGAGAGAGGAAGCTAGTCACCAGATCTAGAAATTGAACCACAGTTGACTATGAGGGAATTAATTCAGCACCTTACCCACTGATGTCTCCTTCTGGCCCCAAGATGTTACTTTTTTTTTTAATTTTTATTTTTTTTAAAGAAAAGAGATAGCTGTCTCTCAGGATTTCAACGGCAAGAAAATAGCATAAATGAGAATTATTTCAGCATGGAACTATGCTTAATACTATGAAGAATATAAAATAGTTATTAAAAGAAGAAATGTCTTCAGCATATGTGTCCAGCTATGTGCTCAGAGGCTGAATCTTGAGCTGGTCACAAATTTGCCTCTGTGTAAGTTTCTTTGGGACCACCATGCGATTTGATCGTCAGTGTAACTTATAAATAATTATCCATCTTTTTCTAAGAAATGGGCGATATTGGGGGACATATGCTAGTACAGAGGTAAAATGCAATGCTCTGCAAGGCTGACCTACATGGGAAGGTTCCCAGTTCCAGTCTGGAAACCTCCCTGAGTACTCGAGGCATGCATGTGTCCATGATCCAGGGCTAGCTGAAGGATAGAGGTAGATCACAGGGTCAGGACCTACTTGGGGATGCCCTCACTCTGTATTTCTTTCGTTTTCTCTGATTCATAGAAGAAATTAACTTCTAAAAAAAATAAAGAAATGGGCAAATGTCACCATTTATTTCACTTTTCGTTAACATATTTAAAGGATGTGCTTTATTAATATGTGGGTTCCGAGTTGTTGCTATTTTACAACCCCCAGTGCCCATTCATACCTGTTTTCACTGAGCTCACTCCTTCTCCCACACTCTCGACTATACCAGCCCCTTCGTGACCCATAATGATGGGATAATGTAGGCGAATGTTTTCACTCTTCAACATTTTCATCTCTGTACCACAGAGTCCTGTGGCCATGATCTGTACGGAAGGCAAAGAGTACTACAGTTTCCTCTGTCTCAGATGAAGGTGTTTTAGAATTGTTAGCATTCTAAGCCTTTCTGCTAGTTTGATATATTCTATTAATATAGTACACTCATTTCTTATCAGTGTGAATTCTCACTAAGGGTCAATAACAATCTATTTAAAGCAATGGAGTGCTTTTCATTAGCTAATTTCTGAATCAAGATGATTCAGGATATACTGGGGAGAGTAGAATGGGGTCTGACGAGAAGTCATAGAACCACACAGTGAAGGTCTCACTTGCTCCTTCATTGAGCTTGTGGGTAGGAGTGTGGAAGGAAAAAATGATCAAGATAAAGGAATTGGAAAGGAAGGAATTGAGAAGGAACAGGGATAATGTTTTCTATTATAATTAAAGCTTTAATTTATTTCACAAGTAGGCGTTATAGTAGTGTTATTAGTGCAAGTCATAACCCCACTGTATTGTAAATTAGCCAGACAGTGTAAAACAAAGGCACTCTAGAGCAGTGATTAAGAGTTCAAGGCTAAAATCCCAGCTTTTCCTCTTCTCAGCTGTGTGATGTGGGGGTAACCTATCTTTTGTAAGTCTCGGTTTCCTCTCTCTAAAATGGATGTGATGTCTGCATGCACGCATGCATGCACACATTGCATACACTCTCTCTCTCTCTTGCCTGCACCTACTCACCTCTTAGCCAAGAAATGAAATCTATTGAAATTTGTGCTTATAAAACAAGGATTAATGGAAGAATACCATAAAATTCCTTACAGCCCAGCCGTCAGAAGTGTACTCAGACCTCATTGATCTAGAACTTCATTACACAGCTCATCTTTTTATCTCTTTACTTTGATTCGACAGAGGATTAGCTTGCATTCTCTTGCTATTCTCTGCTATCCTCTGCAAACAGGCTTTCTCCATATTAATCATAATCACGTGGTTAAAAGTGGCTGCCAGTCACAAGTCCACTCAGGTCTCCAGTATCCACTGTCACCTACTGTGCTATAGTCTCTATATTTTGGGTCAAATTTACCAATGGGAGAATCAGATTCATAGTTTGTAAGATAATGGTCGGATGTATTTGAGTGAGTGTCCAAACCTGGTTGCATAATTTGTAACCCTGTGGGTGGGGAGTAGAGGGTAATAGCAAGATAACCCCTGCTTACTCGATAGGTGTAGACCACAGAAAGCTCTCTCAGAGTGGGCACAGGCTACACAGGTCAGGTACTTCAGAAAATTGTTGTCTCTTGGTAATCCATTAAGAAACAGTACTTCATCATTATAATGAAAAGAATAAAGAACCTTGAGCTAGAAGTCAACCCAACTATCTTTTGCCCGGTGGAAGTATATTAGATCATTTGGGGGAGATTTAAAATTCTGTATCCAGGCTGTGCCCTAGCCAATTAAATCACAGTTGTAGAATCTCTAGGGTTGGGACCCCAATTAGCAGCATTTTTCAAAGCCTCTAGGTGATTCTAATATGTAACCAAGATTGAGAAAAATAGCTGAAATCTAAATCCTTACTTCTACTCTGCTTAGGTGTGAGTCACTGATCCTCAGTGGACTTCAGTGTTCCTATCTGTAATCAATGTTTCCAGTTTCTTTTGAATCCTTGAATTTCCAGGGTTCAGGTTTGATTTATCTGTAACCAAACAATTTTCCCATATGACATATTTTAAGATAACTTATGTACCATAAAAATGTTTAATTATAGATGAAAATGATTCGTGGGTACAGGAGAAACTTCTTTTAATTAATAACTAGGAATATAGTTATTAATTAACTATAAATAAGTGTATGTGTTATCCTTTGAGTATTTAGCCATACCTCCCTAACCTTTTTTTCCTGCATAAATTTAAAGACAGATGGAAATGTTTAATGAAAAAGAAATACAATGTAGTTTTATTTCCCAGTGGATCTTTTTGAAAAGATTGTATAACTTACCATGAACAGCTCTGGGTTTTGATATTCAAATATGGATTTTTGTTTTTTTACCTTTATTCGGACTTCTTTTGCCTTTGGTGGGGCCATTTCTACCTCTTCAATAGAAAATGGATCACCAGGATTCCAAACTATGGCTGCTCTGCATCTGATAACCTGTAAAATAAAATGTGAGAGTAAAAAGGGAAGCTCTTTAGGCTTGGGAGTTGAAGGATTCCTCTATTAGTAATTATTAGAAGGTTTAGACCAAGTCTTCTTTAGTCACACCAAAAGAAAAAGAAAGTGCACACACACACACACACACACACACACACACGTATATGTTGAAGGTAGCTTCTCCAATCTCCATAAATTTTTTTTTTGAATTTTCAGTCTCTGTATTCTAATTACTTTTTGTAAATACAACTCTATTTACAAAGTGCAACACAACAAAGAAGTTCATTGTCATACTTATGATATTACCATGAGTGAAGTTGCCCAGTGGCTGTTTAAGGGTAAGGATGTCATTACTGTGTGGGAATTATTTGTGATCTCAGTTATGTGAAAGAATCAGGTTAGGAGTTGTGGAACAAGAAATTGAGACCATCTGGTGGTGGCAATCATCAAACGAGGGCAATTGGGGACCAGCAGATGGCGTAATGGTTACGTCGTTGTACTCTTACGTAGTTGACCATGGTTTGAGTCCCAGACCTGGAGGACTGAAACACACCCGGTGCATGTGCTTGCATGCCCAAAGTCCCGAGAGTAGAATGGAGGAGAAGGGATTACAGCATGGCCAAACCCCTGGGAGTGATTTCTTTCTTTCTGTCTGTCTGTCTCTCTGTCTTTCCAGTGAGCTTACATGCCCTATAGCAAAACATCTTTCTTAAAAACAAATGAACAAAGAAACAAAAATGATAGCAATTGGCAGATTGAGATGGAGAAGTTGGTGGTAAGGTAGTTCTTAGAGGTTCTGAGCCCACAGCTGTTTCACTATAAATTCTCTTCCTGTGTGATCTATTTGCAGACTCAACACTGTCTTTATGTAGTTGACTTTCACAATCTATATGTACGGGACAAATGTCTCCTACATTTTAGAATCACGTATTCATCTTCTCTTTCAAACTCAACATGTTAAAACACGAACACATTATTATGTCTTTCTCTCATCTCCACTCTCCCCATTCCAGTGGACACAACTCAAAATCTACTTTTCCCTCAACTTTCTGTCTTTCACCTAGTGGCCATGCAATCTGTTCATTCACCCAAGATAGAAACCTGGGTAGTAGCCTTAATTTTTCCTTTTCCCTCAACTCCCACAATCTAAATTCTCCTGAAATCTGTCTTCTCTTCATTCTTGCTAGTACTGCCTGGCCCAGACTCCGCCTTTCATCTAGACTTTAAAAGGGGCTTTCTCTTTTATCCTAGCTCAGTTTCATCACCTTCATATCCACCCTCTATATTGATGCCATTCAAAATTTAATTCCAGTAATGCTAATTTCCTATCTAAAAATGATGTTACTATCAAATTGCTTAACAAGGTCCATTGACATGATTTTCTCCCTGACGGTCTCTCCAACCTTATTTCCTATCACTTTCTGCTTCATTCTCTTCACCTCCTCATGTCATTTCATATACTTGCATACCCTTTCCTCCTTTACCTGGTGAATTCTTCTCTGTTTCATTTTCCTTCAGGTATCTATTCCTCTGGGAAGCCAAGCTAGGTTAGGAGCTCTTTCTTGAGGCACCATCTTTTATCTTGTTTTTACTAGCCTTGTACATTCTTTTATAATAACTCTGTCTCTCTAGGAGATCCTGGAAGGAGGGGATATATCTGTGACTCTAGAAAGTCTGACAGAGAACTTGAACGTTACTTATTGAAGGAATGAAAAATCTGAGGAAAAGCAAAGCAGATAAAGGGAATAAAAGAGAAAGGAAAGGAGGAAGAGAAATGCTAAAATTAAGATAGTCTCCCACCTCCCAGAGGTGGACTGCATAGAGATAAGTACACAAGTTGACACAGATGACACAACACAGAGGAGACAACTGTACCTACTTTGCCTGTGGTGCTCATGGTGACTGTTTTTGTGTTCTTGCCAAAGATGAATGTGTTGCACGTATTAAGAAAAGGAGATTCTGGTCGTAGGTGTTACTGTCGGAAGTTAAAGAGTACATAGGTCTTGGGTCCTGATTGGGTAATTACTAAACTAGATTCTCTTATGTTTTCTGCAAGCGCAGATTCCCCTGCTGCTTGAGAGAAATTTCTAAATGTAATCTAAGCTTAGTTTGGAAAGAGTACAAAAGGTGAAATTGTGCAAACAGTTCTTTTCTTTCCCTGTTAATCAAGGAAATAAAGTGTTCACTTTTTTTTAGATGTTTGCTATAGGGCATGTGCGCTCACGGAAGAGATAGACAGAGAGAGAGAGAGATAGGTCATGGGTCCTGACTGAGTAATTATTAAACTAGATGCTCTTATGTTTTCTGCAAACTCAGACTCTCCAGTTGCTTGAGGGAGGTTTCTAAATGTAATCTGAAATAAGCTTACTCAGTAAGAGTACAAAAGATAAAATTGTGCAAACAGTTTTTTTTTCTGTTAATCAAGAAAATAAATACTTTTAGTATTTACCTTTTTTTTAATTTAATTTAATTTAATTTATTTATTTTTTTGCTAATAGGCAAGACAGAGACAGAAAGATAGAAGGCAAGAACTCATCCCCTGGGGGTGGGGGAGATGGCCATGCCTCAATTCCTTCTCCATTTTCCTCTCTGGGATCCTAGGCATGCATACACATGTGCCCAGCGTGAGTTTTAAGCTGTTGGGTTCAGGTTCCCCAGTTGACTATGTGGAAGTCCAGCCACAACTACTATACCACCTGCTGGCTACACTATCTACTTTTAAATTTCTAAATTTAAAATCTCTAACTGTATAAATTTTTTTCTTTTTTTCAAATATCAATGACGACCGTCTTTGTCTCTAAAGTTGAGTAATTCTTTCGGTTTCCTGAACATATGTCCCCATTTTGAGGGATTAGGATTGTACTAGACAGTATTCTCTGGTAGATTAACAAGAGTTTCTCACCCTTGTTATGTAGAGAAAGTGAAGCCAGGTTGCATAAGGAGCCTAACAACTATTGTGGGATTTGGAAGTGAAGAAATATCTGTATATGGACTAAGAGACTCTTTACCAAGACCCAAGCATTTTGGTGAAGAAATGAGACAGAAAACAAAACAAAACAAAAAATTTCCAATGAAAGTTAACATCAGTGGGCAGGCTTTAGCTAGAAGGAAAGAGAATGAATAAGTGCATTTTGTGTGTCAAATGGTATGATAGTATGATTTTTCTTCTTTAGCCTATTGATATAGTAGATTATATTGATTAATTTTCAAATGTTGAACCAGGTTTTGTTTGTGTGTGTATGTGCGTGTGTGTGTGTGTGTGTGTGTAATCTTTAGGATTTTCTATATATAATTTCATATCTCCTACAAACAGAAGCAATTGGAATGCCCTCTTCAAATATGGATACTCTTTATTTCTTTTTCTAGTCTGATTTCTCTGGTTAGCATTTCTAGTTCTACAATGAATAAGAGTGGTAAAAGTGGAGCTTCTTGTCTTGTTCTAGTTTTTAGAGCAAAGGAATATGTATTCTGGGGCCAGCAGATGGCATGGGGTGGTTAAGGGTGCTGGACTCCCATATGGCCAACTACAGTTTGAGTCCCAGACCTGGTGGTTTCCTTTCTCACTTTCCCTCTCTCCCTCTCTCACTCTATCTCTGGTCAAATTAAAATAAATAATAAAATAATTATTAAAAAAAGGATATATATTCTGTGGTTGTTGGATAGAATGTTCTGTAAAAATCAGTTAGGTCCACTTGGTCCAATGTGCCTTAGGGTGTGTGCACTCACTGAAGAGAGAGAGAGACAGAGACAGTTAGGAAGTGAGAAATCACCCTCCAGGATGGCCACACTGTAATCCCTTCTCCTCCATTCTCCTCCCGGGATCTTGGACATGCATGCATGTGGCACCCAGCAGGAGTTTCAAGCTACTGGTTCCAGAACTCAAACCACAGTTGACCATGTGGGAGTTCAGTGACATAACCACTACATCATCTGCTGACCCCAGTAATAATCGTTTTATATATTTAGGTGCTACCACGCTGGGTATGAACATATTCACAGTTTATGTCTTATTGCTGAATTGATTCCTTTATCATTACATAATGGCCTTTTAAATTTCTTTTTACAGTTTTTGAATCGAAGTCTGTTTTATCTGATATTGATATTGGTATTCCTGTTGGTTTTTGGCTTCAATTGCATGGAATGCATTTTTCCATCTCTCCATTTTTAGTTCATTTGTATCTTTACAGATGAAGTGAGTTTCTTGTTGGCAACAGATAATTGTGTGTGTGTTTAATTAATTCAGTCAGTTTGTATCTTTCACATGGGGAGTTTAAATTTTTTATAATTATTATTATAATAGGTAGGCACCCACCCAGATCCCATTAACTGATTATCAGGAGTAATACACATGCAGGGATTGTTGTCCCCATTTGTATAAATTGGAGGGGGCTGAGGTTTAGAGAGGTTAAATATTTGGATTAATCATATTTTTTATTTTCTAATTTTATAATGGTTGGACATCTTGGGACCTTAGGGACCTGAGAAAGGGCCGTTCCTCCCAAGATTAGCAATGTTTTTTTAAAAGAATTATTCACCTAACTTTATCATTATTGTTAATTCCAATTTATATACAAGTACTCACAGTGAAAGACAAAGCAAGCAAACCAAGCCATAGGTCCAGAACCTGAACCTTAGACATAGCAAACAACTTGCCTGGGAGAGTGGCTTAGATATGCGAACAACAGTCTGGAGTTCATGCCCTTTAGTTTACCTTCATCTATCTGGCCTCGGGTCAGGGATACTATCTGTACATTGCCCCAGGTCCAGCTATAAAAACCACCCCAATAGCCTAGAACACGCTGCCATTATTCAAACTGTGTAACCCTAACCTGGCTTAGCTTGCCTACCTTGAGTCCTGCCTGTTCCTTCTGTGGAAACCAGAATAAAGACTGGCTCCTGGTGCCCACCTCATTCCTCCTGCCTGGTGTTTCCCTGTGTGGCCCCACATGGTATGGGAGTCTGTCCTCTTGAGAACTGTAGCTAATAAGCTCTTCTTTCGAAGCGGTTGTCTGTATGTCTGTTATATTACCATACCTGGTTAAAACAAATCTTGGCTATATTTTAAAACACTTATGTGTATCTAGGGACCAGCAGTTAGCATAATGGCTGTCATACTTGATCATAGTTGACCGCGGTTCGCGTCCCGGACCCAGTGGCTTAAAACTCACTCCAGGCGCGTGTGTGTGCGTGCCCAAGATCCTGAGAGGAGAGTGGAGGAGAAGGGATTGTGGTGTGGCCATCCCCCTGGGGGAAGGGGGATTTCTCACTTTCTGTCTGTCTCTCTCTGTCTATCTGGTGAGCGCATGCGCCCTATAGCAAAAACCTCTCCAAAAAAGACAAAAACAAAACAACACACACACACACACACACACACAAACACACTTATGTGTGTCTAGAAAGTGACAAAGTTGGGCCTGTAACTCAGGTCTTAGTATTCCTAGCAGAGTTTTTTTTTTTTCCCCCAATAAATTATATATAAAGAACATTGTATTCTTTATAAATGTCACTTAAATTTTTATTTAAGTTTATTTTAAAATGTCAAGATGGAATGTTTTTTTTTTTTTTTAAAGGTTGAGCTCTTTTGAAAAAAGACATCTGGTCAGACTGGCCCCATAGCATAGTGGTTAATGGAGCTAGATCCCACAGGAACAACTGCAGTTTGAAATCCCAGCCCTAGTAGCTTGGAAAGGTTTTGTGCACTCACCAGAGAAAGAGAGAAGGAAGGAAAGTGAGAATGCCCCAAAGTTTGTGCATGCCCAAAAGCCCAAAAGCAGGAAAGAAGGAAAAGCGATTGTGACATAACCATGCCTCATTGTGGGTGTTTTCTCCCTCTCTTTCTTTTTCTGCCTTTGGGCAGCACAAGTGCCTGCTGGAAAAGGAAGAAAAAAACCAAAAACAAAACAGCTGGTATTATCAGAGCCCTGGCTACAGATATTTTATATTTCTTAATAGGACTATTTGCACTTAAATATTTGGGTATCATGTAACTTGTATGAAGGATTTTGAATAATTTAGGGCCTTGTCAACATGGAAGAGAATGCAAGGAGAAGACCATCACAGATCTTCCCATTCATAGTGAGAATCTTATTAAGGGTGATGTCCCTTAGAGCAGGTACATACAGTGAAAAGGAAGCGGACACGGCAGGTACGTGAGGAGTGTTAGAGAATGTGAGTAAATTCTTCCAATGAAACCAAGAATGGCTAGCAATAGGAAGAACGACAGTGTGAGTTCAGTTTAGTCATCCTTTTTACCACCCATATTACTTCTGAAATGGTTTAATTTTTTGTTTTTTTTTTGGAGAGGTTTTTGCCATAGGGCACGTGCGCTCGCCAGACAGACAGAGACAGAAAGACAGAAAGCAAAATCACCCCCTAGGGGGGATGGCCACGCTGCAATCCCTTCTCCTCCATTCTCCTCTTGGGAGCTTGGGCACATGCACATGCACCCGGCGTGAGTTTTAAGCCACCGGGTCCGGGACTTCAACTGCGGTCGACTACATCGGAGTCCAGTGACATAGCCATTACACTAACTTCTGGTTCCATGAAATGTTTTAATTTTTTAAAGAATTATTTATGTAACTTTATTTATCATCATCATTATTATTTTTTAATGTTCTACAGGGCTTGTGTGCTCATGAGAAAGAGAAAGAGAGAAAAAGAAAGTCAGAAAGTAAGCCAACAGGTCCAGGACTCAAAACTGATTGACTATGTGGGAGTCCAGTGTCTTAATCACCATGCCATGTGCTAGCCCCTGAAATTGTTTAATGTTTAAATTGTATTTTTATTCAAGTTGAAAAATTGAGACATCTGGTTTCTGGAAGAAGAAACTTTCATAATGGAAAAGTGGTCAATGGAAAAATTTCCTCTAGTATATAACAACTAAGTACTAAACCAATTTTTTAAAACAATTATTTTATTTAACTTTATGTAAAAAGTGGGTGCACATGACCTGTAGCCAAAAAGTAGAAAACAAAACAAAATGAAAAAAAAAAACAAAACAAAACACTCCATTCTGTGGTTCCTTTCAATTAATCTATTTTATCTGCACATTCTAGCTAAAGTCAAAGAACAGGATAATCTCAGCTGTGCTATAAGATAGCCAATAGTCATATGAGCTTATTCAAACTAATTAAAATGAAATATAATTAAAAACTCAGTTTTTCAGCCACATCTCAAGCATTTAAAAGCCACATGTGGCTAGTGGCTTCTGTGTCAGACAACATTGCTAAAGAACATTTTCATCATTATAAAAAGTTTTCTTGGGCAGTTTTTGTCTAGAGAAATATTGAGTGTGGGTGTAGCAAGAGAGAAATTTGGACGTGATTTTTGGAAAAGAGAGATTCAAATAACACACCACATTAGAGTTGTCTGTTTTGTTCTTAAACAGTAATCAGGATGCTTGCTAAGGTGAGAATTGAGGGTCTATGTAGTGAGATTTTCTTCTGATCTTATCTTATTCTGGGGAGTGGCCCACAGTCATACAATGGCTATCCAGGAATGAAGGAATGTCTGGGTGCCAATGAGTGAGTACTGGAAAATGTGGCAGACTGGAAGAGACTTCCCAAATAATGCCACTTTACTTTGATACATATGAGTCTTGAACGTTTATCTTACAACAACACAAAATAATTACTACCAACTAATTTTAATTTGTAAATCTACACATGAAAAAAAACCCAGTTAGATTCTAGACGGAGTAAAATGTGACACTCTGCGAGGATGACCCATGGGGGAAGGTTCTGAGCTCAGGTCTGGAGACCTGCCTGAGGATGCCAGGCCTGTGCGTGCCCATGATCCAGGACCAGGTGAAGGCTGGAGGTGGATTGTGGCATCCAGACCCTGCTGGAGGTGCTGTCTCTCTCTCTCTCTCTCTCTCTCTCTGTGTTTCTTGCTCATTGAAGAAATAAATAAACAAGTAAATTTGTTCTAGACAAAGATATAAGGAAATGATATTTCTGACCTTTGGTTAGGTATGATTGCTTAATTAGAACACTAAAGACATTAATCATTAGGAAAAAGATATGTAAATTGAACTACAGTAAAATTATGAAAAAATTTAAATAAATATATAGCATTAAGAAAGTGAAAAGGCCAGCAACAGACTGGAAGAAAATATCTACAATAGTTGCAGTCAACTGAGGGGTCATATCCAGAATATATCTATTAAACAACTACAAAAAAACAAGTAAAAGATGGAAAACCCATTAGAAAACATGGGCAAGAGACTTTCTCATCTACTGCACATCAAAAGAATATCTAAATGGCCAAACAGCATATGAAACATGCTCACATTCATTAGTCATCAATTTAAATCATTATAAGATACCACCATACCCCCATAGAGCTAAAATAAAATAACTGAATTATCAAATGTTGAATGTGGAGAAACTATACTTATCTTGGACTTCTGGTGGGAATATTATTTTATGCATTATTTATCAACTAAGTATCAAGTTCTCCTGAGTATTTTGGGCACTGGATCTTCGTAGCACAAAGTCCTACCTGCCATGATAAGGTGAGAAGAGTGAGAAGAAACATACTATTTTGTGGCCACATGCTATTTGTGCTAATAAAGAAAGGAACTGTTCCTTTTTAAAACATTTTAATTGGTACAGAGTACTATTACCACTTTTTTTTTAGTTAGTTTAGGCTATACCTTACCTGTTAGAAAAGTTTTGAGTTTTATTACTGTTTAGTTAGTGAAGAAAAGGATACTATCTACCTAACATGAATAAAGTGAAAAGGCTATCAAGTCCCTTTAATGCTGCTAAGACTCAATGACATGCAGAAAGTTCTAGCTTAACATTCTTGGCAAAAATTATTTTTAGATCTGACTGTATTAGGGAGTGTTATTTTCTACCAAAGGGCGCTCAAAATGATTTATCCATTGCCACTGACCATGAAAGAGAAAAACTGTTTCAAAGAGAAGAGAAACAGCGCTGAGGGGAGAGAGTATAAATAATGATTTACCCCCGGTTAGAGGAGTCAGCAGGCAGTCATGCTTCAGTAGTGTTTTGACTAAACATACCTTTCTGTAGGTCACAAATGAAAACTAATCCATTCCTAAAATGCTATCCTTTGACAAATGGAAATTCAAGGCCTGAAAACTTCCTATGATTAATAATAAATGTTTAGAAGCAAGGTATGACATTCCGGTGTACATTGTGCTGCTATTTATTGCTATTTATTTATTTTGCTATAGAGTGCATGGACTCCTGAGGAAGGGGCGGGGGGAGAAGAGAGAGAGAGAGCACGCAAGCGAGTGAGCACACTCCCTGGGGGGATGGCCATACTGCAATCCCTTCTCTTCCATTCTCCTCTCAGGATTTTGGCCATGCACACACATGGGCCAGGTGCATTTTCAAGCCAGCACGTTAGGACTCATACCACACAGTCAACCATATGGAATCCAGCTGCCTTAACCATTATGCAACCGCTGGTCTGTACTGGTTATTACAGGACAGAATATAGTGAAGGTCTCTGAAGCCTGAAAAAGGAATCCTGGCTGGGACAGTCTATATTTTTAGACTTAATATTAATAGTTCTACCAGTTTTCTTGAAATACGTTTTACATTGTGCATATTTTTCACTCCGCTGTGTGATACACCTTCCTGTATCTTGTTCCCTTTTTTTTTTTTAAAGAGTTTTTTACTATAGGGCGTGTGCACTTGCCAGAAAGACAGAGAGATACAGAGAGATAGAAAGGGAGAAATCACCCCCCAGGGGGGATGGCCACACCTCAGTCCCTTCTCCTCAGTTCTCCTCTTGGGATCTTGGGCACACATGCACACGCACCCGGCGTGAGTTTAAGCCACCGGGTCCGGGACTCGAACCGTGGTTGACTACATGGGAGTCCAGCGACATAGCCATTATGCCAACTGCTGGTCCCACTTGTTCCCCTTTTTGACAGGCATTCTTTTTTTTTTTTTTTTTTTGAGAGGTTTTTGCTATAAAGTGCATGCACTTGCCAGATAGGCAGAGACAGACAGAGTCACAGAAAGTGAGAAATCACCCCCCAGGGGGGATGGCCATGCCGCAATCCCTTCTCCTCCATTCTCCTTTCGGGATCTTGGGCACGCATGCACACGCGCCCAGCGTGTTTAAGCCACCAGGTCCGGGACTCGAACCGTGGTTGACTACATGGGAGTCCAGCGACATAGCCATTATGCTAACTGCTGGTCCCTTGAATTGCATTCTTATGTCCCAGTTCTACCATTTTAAATTATGTTTTGGTAACTATTTCTCAGAGGACCTCAAATGATATATTTCTTAAGATTTTCAAAACAAAGTTGAGGCATTTAGAGAGTCAGCAAACAATATTCTCAACATTTTCTAGCTCAGAGTATTTAAAAAGTTTTCTGGGTTCAGCCTAAAGGCAACTTGTAGGTTATAAGTGGGTTTATGTTGATTATTTTTCTAGGCTTTGATAACAGAATCAATGTTTTTCACATTCTTTAAAAGAAAAAAGGAACATTAACACAGGTAAAAAAATGAGAACTATCAGGACCAGCAGTTAGCGTAATGGCTATGTTGCTGGACTCCCATGTCGTCAACCGCGGTCGAGTCCCGGACCCGGTGGCTCAAAATCACGCCGGGCCAGTGGGAGCGCGCTCAAACTCACGCCGGGCACGTGTGCGCGCGTGCCCAAGATCCCAAGAGGAGAATGGAGGAGAAGGGATTGCGGCGTGGTCATCCCCCCTGGGGAGTGATTTCTTGCTTTCCATCTCTCTGTCTCTGTCTGTCTGGTGAGCGCACGCGCCCTATAGCAAAAACTTCTCTAGAAAAAAAGAAAAATGAGAACTATAAAAAATTTAATGTATTACATTATTATTTGGCACAAAGTCATTAATGAGAGATGAAAGAGACATTCTATTTTTTTTTTTTTTTGAGAGAGATTTTTGCTATAGGGTGCATGTGCTCACTGGAGAAATAGACAAATAGAAAGCAAGAAATCACCCCCCAGGGAGGATGGCCATGCCACAATCCCTTCTCCTCCATTCTCCTCTCAGGTTTTGGGCATGCATGCTCACATGCCCATCATGAGTTTTAAGCCACCAGGTCCCAGGACTCAATTATGGTCGACTATGTGGGAGTCCAGCAACATACCCATTACACCATCTGCTGGTCTGAAGACATTCTATTTTTAATACTTGTAATAGAGTCTTATTCCACTTTGGTTTTGCTGTTTTTAAGTCTCTACCCATTCCTTTTCTCTTCATGCTCACATTTGATCAAATTTATAAAGAAATCTTGCACGCTCTCCACTTTAGTGCTGGTGGAAATTTCAAACTGCATGCCCTAGACTGCACTCACCTGACACATACTCTTCAACCATAATTAAGGCCAAATCTTTCCACTTCTGGACCAACTTGAGGGCATGCTCCAATTGCTCCAAAAAGCCTCTATGTTTGTAATAAATTTTTTCTTTTCTTTCTTTTTAAAAAGGTTTTTGCCATAGGGTGTGTGTGCTTGCCATGAGAGAGATAATGAGAAGGAAGGTGAGAAACCACCCCCCAGGGGAGATGGCCACACCGCAGTTCCTTGTCCTTCATTCTCCTTTTGGGATTTTGGGCAAGCATTCACACATGCTCAGTGTGATTTTTGAGCTGCCAGGTCTAGAACTTGAACTATGGTTGGCCATATGCGAGTCCAGCACCTTAACCACTATGCCACCTGCTGGCCCCCATAATAATTTTTTTATCCCCCCAAGTACATGTGTGGCATCATCAGTCCCCATCTGAACCAATTTGGGGTGAGAGGTCCATCCCATCTCTACAGTGGGTAATAACAACAGCAGGTGCTACAAGAGCTGTTTTGGTGTGATCATCACCACCAGGGGGCTGTCCTTGCTTGGCTGCCGGGGAGCTTGCACTGTGAGCTGTTGCTGCCTGGCTGACATCCAGGTTGAGCTGTGTGACTGCCTGCTGGTTAGCTTGGCTTTTGAGTCTCTCTTACAGATGTAACAGGTCTGTCAGAAGTTTTGATGCCTTGTATGTGGGGGCACAGGTATGGAATTGGGGCCCTCCCTCAAGTCTGTCCAGTTTGTGTGTCTTGGTCCAGACCTCTCTGTGCATTTCAGGCTCAGGCATGTATTTGGATTGCAGCATGAACCATGACTGATGCTAGGAGCAGGGAATGGCTCTTATTCTGTGACTATTGGTTGTATGGGTCACCCACACATTGCATCTATTTTCTAGAGAAACCTGGGAAAAGAGTGATACTTTGTTAATCCACAGGCCCATAGGGTACTAGTTCATGTGGAAGAACAGTTACTGATGCCGAGGTCCATGTTCCTAAAAGCATCGCTATGTTCCCACAGGTTGCTCTGTTGCTCCTGTTACCAAGACCTCTGTCCCAACAAGAACACTGGCTTTCAGGGCTATGGGGGAAATGATCATGGCACAGCCAAGAGGTTAATTCAAATCATTGTAAACCAGGGATCTTTCAGCTTATAGAGCAGTCATGGTTACTGGGGAGGGCGTTAGCCCTGAGGCTACCGATCTGAGACTCTGGAGAAGAAATTTATGAAGAGTATATAGAACCCCCTCCCCTGAGTATATCCAGTCATTACAAAAAAAAGAAAAAGAAAAAGAAAAAAACACCTATAATTCATTTGGAATTCCAAAATTCACTAAAAACTTTACATAACAGAAAAATAAAAAGGGTACCAAATAGCTTTTGTGCCTCTATAATGTAGGTTTTAAATTAATTTTAAAATCTGCTGAGATGCACCAATTGGAAAATTTTATGTATTTAATTAATACTAGGGTTCAAATTGTAGTTGTATATGGGATCCCATTGAGTTTAAAAAGATATTCTATATATGGGGAGTCCACTAAATTAAAATACTATTTGAATTACCTGTACTCTCAGGGGAGTTAACTTAAATTAGGTATTCCTCGCCTTAATTGTCAGAACTAATGCCTTGCATAAATTACACCGTGTTATAGCACCCTTGTCCTAAAATATCCCATCATGGGTATGGACACTATGATTCAAGGAGTGTAATGAATTGGAATTAAATCAAGTTCTGGCACTTACAATCATCTTGACAAAATAAACCCCTGACCTGTAGTTAAAATAGTCCGTGTGGTACCAGGTAGGCTAAAACAGCACCTTCAAGGATTGGAGTTCATTGTACATTATTAGCCCCACTGTTTCTCTATTGAATAGCTCAATTGGACCTATTCTTTTTTTTAGAGAGATTTTTGCTATAGGGCATGTGTACTCGCTGGAGAGACAGAGAGATAGACTGAGGAGGTCTATTAGTAGTCAAGTCAGACAAAAGTGTGGATAACCTGGGGGTCTACTACTTGTGATTGGGCTTAACTCCAGGTAAGAGTTAGTTAATGTCAAAATTGAATTAAACTGTAGAATACCCAGTTGGTGTCTGTAGGAAATTAGCAAATTGCTCAGTGTGGAAAGCCCATACGTTTAGTTTCAGAAGTATTTTGAGCAGAGATACAGTTTTATTTTATGGTCATATTCATTAAGGCCCATATACCCAGTATTATTGAAATTAATCACTACATCCAATCAGAGACTATTGGAAAATATTTCAGTATTATAGATTTGGCCAGTATGTTCTTCTGTTCAGTACTTATTTCAACAGCCTCTTAGTTGCAGTTTACCTTCACCTTGGAAAGGATACAATGCCCCTTTTTCTAGCTACCCAGGGATCTTCAGCTGCACTGTGATTACACACAGTATTTGCTGGCAAGTTCTTAACTGCATCCAAATTTCCCCCAGGAACATAAATTTGACGTTACATTGATGACATATTCTTTTGGGGTTTATTTAAGACACTTAAACATTTTTATTAATTGACAAGTAAAAATTATACATATTTATGATACATAGTATCAATCAAAACATTAAGTTGGGGGCAGCAGGTGGCATGGTGGTTAGGGCACTGGATGCTCCACATGGCCAACCATGGTTTGAGTCCCAGACCTGGTGACTTGCTTTCTCTCTCTCTCTCTCTCTCTCTGTCTCTCTTTGGTGAGTAAACATGTCCTAAAGCAATTTGGGAAACAAATTAAATAAATAATTCTTTTTAAAAAACCATTATGTCGTACATCATAATATGTGGATTAGTTAAATCAGGCCATTTGACATATGCAATACCTCATACTTTTTTCCCTTTGGTAGTGAGAACACTTAAAATCTCTCTTGGCAATTTCAATTATGCAATATATTGTTATTAGCTATTGTATTAGTTGGTTCTGTGTCACTATAACATGACAGATTGGGTCATTTATAGAGTCTTGTTTCTTACAGTTCTGGAGGCTGAGAAGTCCAAGGCTAAGGGGCCTGCATCTGTTGAGGGCCTTCTTGCTATGTCATCTTGTGGTAGAAAGTGGAAGGAAAAGAAATTTTGCATGCACACCATAGAGAGAGAGAGAAAATCAGAGCGAGACATAGAGAGAGGGAGAGAGGGGAAGAGAGAGTGAGAATGATAAGGAACAAGGGGCTGCATCACTTTTTGTTTTTAAAGAGAGATTTTTATATAGGGCATGTGTGCTTGCTGGAGAGACAGAGACAAAGACAGAAAGTGAGGAACCCCTCCCCCAAGAGATGGCCACATTGCAAATCCGTTCTCCTCCATTCTTTTCTTGAGATTTTGGGCATGCATGCACACGAGCCTGCCATGAGTTTTAAGCCACTGGGTCTGGGACTCAAACCACGGTCAATTACATGGGAGTCCAGTGATGTATCTAACCATTACACCACCTGCTGGTCCCTGCATCACTTTTATAACCAACTCAGTCTGGTGATAACAAATGCACTCTTAGGGTAATGGCGTTAATCCATTCTTGAGGACAGAGCTCTCACCTCTTAAAGATCGCACTTCTCAACACTGTTGCATTGGAGATTAAGTTTCTAACATGTGAGATTTGGAGAACACAGTCAAACCATAACATTTTGTCCCTGGCCCCTAAATTATATCCTTCTCACATACAAAATACCATTCCATCGCAATAACCCCAAAGTCTTAACTTGATCCAACATCAACTTGAAAGTTCAAAGTCCAGAGTCTTATCTAAATCAGATAGGGAAGAAACTGAAGACATAATTCATCTTGGGGCAAATTTCCTTCCAGTTGGGAGCCTGTGAAATCAAAACAAGTTACATGCTTCTAAAAAATACAATGGTGGGTCAGAAATAGGATAGACATTCTAATTCCACAAGAAAGAATAGACAAGAAAGGGACAACTTACTCCAGGAGTCCAAAACCCAACAGGGTGAACAACATTACGTCTTAAAACTGGAGCGTAATCTCCTCTGACTCCATGAAATATATCCTGGACACACTGGGGCAGGAGCAGGATCCTGAAGCCTGGGCAACCAGGCCCCTGTGGTTTTGCTGGGCTCAGTTCACTTGACGGCTCTCCCAGGTTGCAGCTGCATGTTGGTAGCTTTATAGTTCTGTCTTGGGGGCTGTTCCACTCCTGTGGTTTCACTAGGTATTGCGCTGATGGGGACTCTCTGTGATGGCTCTGCCTTTGTAACAAGTTTCTGCCTGGGGTACCAGGCTGTCTGATCTGTCTTTTGAAACCTAAACAGAAGTCTCTGTGGTCCCAGCTCATGCATTCTGTGTATTTGTAATCTTTTCTCCTCCATTCTCTTCATAGGGTTTTGGGCCTGCACACACATGTGCTCGGTGTGAGTTTTAAGCCACTGGGTCTGGGACTTGAACTGTGGTTCACTATGTGGGAGTCCAGTGACATAACCATTACACCATCATCTCCTGGTCCCAGTGAAATTTATTCCTAAGTTTTTTTTTTTAATTTTTAATTTTTATAGCTGTTGTAAACAGGATTGAATTCTGATTTTTTGGGGGAATAGTTTGTTTTTTAGTGTGTAGAAATTATATATGATATGATATGTAGTTTTGTAAATGGATCTTATATTCTGTAACTTTACTGAATTTATTATTTCTAACAGTTTTTGTTTGTTTTTGGTGAAGACCTTAAGATGTTATAATCATGTTATTTGTAAACAGAGACAATTTAACTTTCTCCTTTCTAACTTGGATACCTTATATTTCTTTGTCTTGCTTAATTGCCCTGGCAGCACTGTGAGTACTACATTGAATGGTGACAAATGTAGTATCCTTGTCTCATTTCTCATCATAGGGAAACGCTTTTGACTTTGCATTATTGATTCTGACGTTAGCTATTGGCTTGTCCTACAGGGTGCTTATTATGTTATGGTGAATTCGATCAACACCTAGTTTGTTTGGAGCTTTTATCATGAAGAAATGTTCAGTTTTGTCAAACGCCTTTCCGCTTCTTTTGAAATAATCATTTAGGTTTTTTCTTTCAATCTGTTAATGTAACATATCATGTCTATTGATTTGCGTATGTTGAGCCATTCTGGCCTCTTGGGTAAATCTCACTTGATCATAGTAAATCATTCTTTTCGGATATGGTTAGCTAGTATTTTGTTGAGAACTTTTGCGTTTATGTTCATTAGAGACATGGGCCTGCAGTTTTCTTTTTTTGTAGTGTCCTTGTCTGGCTTTTGAAGCACAGTAATGCTGGCCTTACAAGATATGTTCGGAAGTATCCCCTTCTTTTCAATGTTTTTGGAAGGGTTTGAGAGGATTTAGTATTATTTTTTTAAATGTTTGGTAGAATTCACCACTGAAGTCATCAGGTCATTGGCTTTTCTTTGATGGGAGACTTTTAATTACTAATTCAATGTCCTTGCACTTTGTTAGTCTATTCAGATTTTCTGTTTTTTTCTTGACTTGGTTTTGGTACATTACATGTGTCTAGGAATTTATCCATTTTGTATAAGTTATCATATTTTTTTGGTGTATAATTATTCCTACTAGTCTCTTAATGATCTTTGGTATTTCTGCTATATCAGTTGTAATGTCTCCTTTTTCTTTTCTGATTTTATTTATTGAGTCTTTTTTCTTTTTTTACTAGCTAAATGGTTGTAGATTTTATCTTTTCAAAAAAATAAACTGTTAGTTTTATTGATCTTTTCTATTGTGTTTCTACTCTCTGTTTTATTATTTCTGCTCTAATAATTATATCCTTTCTCCAATTAACTTGGCACTTAGTTTGCTCTTTGTTCTTTTTTCCCCCTAGTTTTTTGAGGTATAACATTAAGTGTTTAGTTGGAATCATTTTTCTTTTCTGATGTAGGTATTTATTGCTACAAAATTCTCTTAAAATTTTGTTTGTGCTATCTCTCATAAGTTTATGTTGTAGTTCCATGTTTGCCTATGAGACACTCACTAAAGGTATATAAATTTTCACTATACGGCTCACAAAAAGATGGCACATTGTCCTACAAGATATATAAGGCTTCACCACCTCAATAATATTTTTGAACATTATTTGGTCAGTCAAGGGCTGCTCCATCCCTGGGACTGTCAAAAATCAGTTATTGATTCTCTCAGCACCCACAGTCTTAAAATAAACCTGGCATGGTTTGGGCCTTTTTGTGTTTTAAAGGTGACATATTTATTATTTACAAGTTTTGTTTAAGCCAATTTCTGCTCTTACTTGCAAAGGAAATACTTCCATTTTGATTGGGACACCCTACAAAAAGCTCTAGAATTGTCAAATTTCAATACAGAAGGCACTTTTCCTAGTGACTACCAGATATTCATGGTAGAGGTTTTAGCAAATCCCTCCATACTTCCTGGATTTCCACAATGGCCATAAGTGATTCATTTCCCTTATTAGCCTCAGGCTGTAGACCATATAGAATATCATAGTGGCTTATTTAATAATTACCTCCCGGGCCCCACACTATGTGCCATTAGAAGGATAATTCTAGTCTCATAGAAGGATAATTCTAGCCTCATTCTTTTTTTGGAGAGGTTTTTTTTTGCTATAGGGCACGTGCACTCGCCAGACAGACAGAGAGAGACAGAGAGACAGAAAGTGAGAAATCACCCCCCAGGGGGGATGGCCACACCGCAGTCCCTTCTCCTCCATTCTCCTCTTGGGATCTTGGCCATGCACGCACGTGCGCCCAGTGTGAGTTTAAGCTATCGGGTCTGGGACTCGAACTGCGGTAGACTACATGGGAGTCCAGCGACATAGCTAACTGCTGGTCCCATAATTGGGTTGTTTTGAGACAGAGGTTATTACAGGCCTGGAGCCTATGACCTTTTATACCCAGCTGTGTATTATGTCAAGTATCATAGAAGCACAGCACCCCATAAACTCAACATGGTCTTGTCTTCTTGCTAAAATGAAAATAGTACCTATAAGGCAGAGTCAAGCCTGGATTCTATGGTATACCTGAAAAAGGGGGTGACCTTTTGAGTCTTTAGTCTCTTATCAGATGTCATAGTGCTAGAAGACGACACCCTTCTACCCTTTGGCTAATTGGAGAGCCCCTTGGGATCAGTTTAGTAGAGGCAAAGCGAGTTTGTACATTTTGCAGCTGGTAGCACCACCATCACACATGTAGAGCTCACTGGAGAATTGCTGTGTTTCATCTCTCAGTCTGTATGTCCCTAGTGAAGGATGAGATTTAAGTGTTAACCAAACTGGCTGAACTTCAGTCATATTAATAATAGATGTCCTGGCAACAGTCCACTCCATTGCACATTTTTATAGATTTTTGTACCAATGGCAGCAACAATTTCTTATCTAAATATTCTTACTCCGTTTGGGATAAAGAACTGTGAGACCTTTTCTTTTTCTTTTTAGTTTGCTATTGGGTACATCCATTTGCTGGAGAGAGAAAGAGAAATAGAGAGTGAGAAAGCATCTGCCCCTACCCCCCAGGGCAATGGGCATGCATGCATAGGTACCTGGCTCATTTTTTAAGTCACTGGCTCTGGGACTCCAACCATGCAGTTGGCAGTGTGTGGAATCTAGCCACTTAACACCTTAACCATGTTACTGGGAGGCCCAAGCTCTGAGAATTTCTGCCTCACACATACTGAAAAATATAAATCAAGGTTACAAATGGATCTATGTATACTGGAACCATAATACAAGGCCTCACTGAAACACTTCTTATTCCTTTCAGAGGTATAGACATTATTGATGGTGACCAGTCATTCATTTCACTTCTCAAAATATATAATACTAGATTCTTAAACCATGTATTCAATAGGTATTTTACCTCCCTTACCAGACCCAGGCTACAGACCAGATATATCAATAACTCCATAATGATTTAAGTTCAAATTTAATTAAATCATATTTGGCATATTTAAGTCATCAAACATTAGAAGTGAACTTAATAAATATCTGACTCCATTTTTGAAGTTTGGCTACCAAAAGCTTTTAACTCCTCATCCCATACTCCTGTATCTTCCCTTATTTCCTCACACATGTCCAAGCTTATAAATAAAGTTCAAACTTTCTTCTTTGATGTTGGTGAGAAGTTCAAATAACACGAGCCCTGGCCCATGGAACTCTTACCCTAGTTCCACTCCTTAACTGCAATAAAAGCCAAAGCCAGTCACTTTAATTTGCTCTCTAAAATAATTTTTTGTACTTGCTTGAGAACTTGCTGTACTTTTGCCAGAAGGCCTCATTATGAGAGTATTAAATTTTTTCATAGTTGCTTGTGTGTATGCACATGTGTCATAAATTTGTTTAATGTAGTTGCCGCCTCAACATTTGTCATTAGGCCTGACAAGTTATTTGAAACGCAGCCATCCCCTGTCATCTTTGGCTTTGTTAAATTTCTCTCCCCTGTGTGGTTTGGGTTATGGTCCACTTGTTCCTCATCCCACTGACCCCAAACCTGACACACCCCATGACTGCTAACCATTACAAAACCTAATGATCAACACCAGTTGTGTAAATAAGTTCCTGTTCACACATCTTTTCTTTAAACATATTGTACATTATGATGCCATTATTTCTATATTTATTTTAAACTTTTTTAAGAAGTTATTTCATATGAGAGAATAAATCTGGTCTCTTTTATTTCATATTGACTAGAAGTGATTTCTTTTTTGGATTTCTCACTGTTAGTATATAGAAATGCTACTGTTTTTATATATTGATTTTGTGTCTCACAATTTTACTAAATTTGTTTATTAGTTCTAACAGTGTGTGTGTGTGTCTGTGTGTGTGTGCACACGTGCATGCAATCTTTAAGGCTTACTATCCCTAGAATAATGCCTTCTGCAAGTAAATTTTACTTCATCCTTTCCAATTTGAATGAGTTTTATCATTTTTTTTTTCTAATTGCTCTGTCTAGAACTTTTAGTATTTTGTTGACTAGAAGTCACAAAGCTGTGTAGCCTTTTCTTGTTTCTGATCTTGAAGGAAAATCTTTCAGTTTTTCACCACTGAGTATGCTGACTATCAGCTTTTCATGTATGGTATTTTCAGTTTCTGTGATAAAAAAAAAGTTTATGTGATTTCCTTCTATTCCTAGTTTGTTCAGTGTTTTTAATCGTGAAAGAATGTTAAATTTTATCAAATGCTTTTTCTATACCTACAAAGGTGATCATGTGATTTTTGTCTTTCATTCTGTTTTATGATTCATGCAGTGTATCACATATATTTTGTGTATGTGAACTCGTTCTGGCATCCCAGGAATAAATCCCACTTACTAATGGCGTTTAATGGCAGTTAGAAAAACATGATACTTTTAATGTATTGTTAAATTGAATTTGCTAGTATTTTGCTTATGCACTTTTTTGAAGCGTTCACCTGGCAAAGTTTCTCCTCATTGGTGTTAGTACCAACAAACCTGGAAATGTCTATAAAGCACTCAGCATAGTGTGTGAATCTCTGTGAAAGGCAAGAAAAAACTCCTATCTAAAAGCAGTTTGTTCCGGGCCTTTCTGTGTGTTTCTTGTTCCTTGGTTCCCCAGTTTCTTTCTCTACAAGTGCAGAGGTTCTCCAGCTTGGGAAACTGTCCTTAGGGGCTGGCTCTTTCCACTCTAAAAGTCTAAAGAAGGTCCAAGTCTGCTCCTGGCATTTTTTTCTCTCTCTGTGTGTGTTTTTAAAGAATATATTTGATTATCATTCTGTTATCTTTTCTTTCCCATGATTTTTGTTTGCTTCCTTAGTTTTGATACTTTATTTAAAATTGTTATCATTTCATAATCCCTACCAGTTTTACTTGTCTTTCTTGTCTTCAAAGTGTCTCTCACTTCCTGTTCATTTTCATTTTAATTTCTTAGTTTAAAGTATTCTCTGCCTTATCTTTTCCTCTCTTTAAATTCAACATAATTTTATTCTTTACAATTCTAGAGTTCTCTGTCTTATTTCTACACTTACACACATGATCTCTAAAAAGTCATCCAAAACATTGCCTTTATCTTTTCCCCATTTCACAGTGTGAAACATTGATACTCAAGGAGGGAAGAGGAGGGTGACAGAGATAGCCTGACATGATCGTATTTAAAACATGCACCTTTCGTTGTTGTCATTATTTTCTTTGACACTTGGACTTTGCCTCATTATGTCAATTAGGCCATTTTGGGCTCAAATCTCAGGAAGGGATATTGCAATTGAAACAGAGTGGCAAAAGAATTTTCTTCTAGGCTTTTGTGTTTTAAAAGCTGAAGGATTAGCACTACTAGATGGCATAGTGGTTATGGTGCTGGACTCCCATGTGGTTGACCATGGTTCAAGTCCCAGACCTGGTGCTTGAACACATGCTGGGCGTGTGTACATGCATGCCCAATATCCCAAGAGGAGAATGGAGGACAAAGGAAGGCGGTATGGTCATAATCCTTGGGGGTAATGTCTTGCTTTCTGTCTCTGTTTCTCTCTGTCTCTCCAGCAAGCACACATGCTCTATAGCAAAATAAAATCTCTCTCTCTCTCAAAAAAAAAAAAAGGAAAGAAAAAAGGAGAGATGAAGGATTAAGGAGAACGGAGATTTTAAAAAGTATGAAAAAAAAGCAGGGTAAGAAAATCAAAGTTTTCCTCCCTTTTTTTCCCTAATCTCTCAACCCAACCCCAAATGAAGAAATGATTATGCTAGTTTGGTGAAGAACAAAGATTTGAAAGAAGTAATGAGGTTGTAAATGGAAATGAGTTCTCTGATAGGGTCCCATGCCTTCTCCCTGGAGGTGGAGATGAGAAGGTTTTACGAAGGATTCATGCATTGGTAGGCAGCATGCCTTGCCACTTCATGGGTAGAGGCAAAGGAGAGGCAAAGACTATTTCCTCTATTTCTGATAGAAGAGGGATAGAAAATAGCTAACCATGGGGCTGGTGCTCTAGCCTAGTGGTTAGGGGAGCCAGATCTCATATGGCTGACTATAGTTCAAGTCTCAGACTGGCAGCTAGAAAATCATGTTGAGCATAGGCACATGCATGCCCAAAACACCAATAGGATGAAGAAAAGGAGGAGAAGGGATTGCAATGTGACCCTGCCCCAATGGGGTGGTCCTTTCTCCTTCTCCCTCTGTCTCTCTCTCTGTGTCTCTCTCTGTCAAGTATATGTGCTCTTGGACAATTTTTTTTTAGAGATATTTTTGCTAGAGGGCATGTGTGCTCACAGGAGAAACAGAGAGACAGAAAGTGAGAAATAACCCTCCAGAGGGGGGATGGCCACACTGAATTCCTTCTCCTCCATTCTCCTCTCAGGATTTTGGGTTTGCATGCACGTGTGCCCAGCATGAGTTTTAAGCCACTGGGTCCGGGACTCAAACCACAGTCGACTACATGGGAGTCCAGCAACATAACCATTATGCCATCTGCTGGTCATGACAGTTTTTCAAAAATGGCTTACTGTGTCCTGAGACAGCCTTCCAAAAATTTCTGACACTCCAGCATGTTGGAGAAGCAGCAAAGTCGCCATCATCAACTCTGAAATGGCATGACAGATGCAGAGAAATCTGTTCCATCTGAAGCACCTTGAGGATGAGAACAAGGGCTAATTCAGTGGCAACTTCCATGCACTGATGACATAACTCAGTTGAGTTGATGGCCGTATCAGTGTTCATCAATTAAATCCTGTCATTCCTCTTTTTAAAGTCACAGAATGTTATAAAATATCAGTTCTCAGAACTTATTATAATTACTTCAAGATGCATGCATTTTATTTAGCACAACCACTCTGCATTTCCATCTTTAATGCTTCCTTTTCCATGGCACTGGGATAATCCAAGAAGAGAAACAGGAAAAGAAGGATGTCCCCAAAGACACTCTTATATTGTGTATCATCTGAGATTTCAGAACAGCAGAACACAGCGGATGCTGAAACAGAGAAGAGCAGTAATGAAATGACTAAATTACCTGGAAAAGAATGATTTCAGTAAACAGTTAAATGTTGTTTCACAAGAAACTGCATTGCATATCTGTCTTCACCCATGACTTCACCTTAACCCTAACCCGCCTCTGTGAACTATCACCATCTGACCAGGGTCTGGGTTGGGATCCAACATCTTCCATGAAAGGAAGGCCCACTGTGAGCACGGTTTCCTCTGGAGGCACGACCCCAAAGACATCTACATCCTTAGTTGCAGGTTCTGATCAGCTTCCTGCAGTCCCAGAATCTTGTCCCATGTCTACATGGGGAAGAAAAAAAATGACTACCTTGAGTTCCTTTCATTTTGCAGTGTGTCTGCTATCTGCTGAATTCCCCCACTTCACCCTTGATCATCTGTTTCTAAAATTTCAGATGAGTTTTCCTGGCTCTTCACTCCTGATATTTTTATGTTTATTTGTTTTTTTTCTTCTGAGACGAAGAAAGAGAGAAGACAAGCAGGGTCTTCATGCTGTAATCCATCCAAGTCTCAGCCACAGAGGATCACAGGCATGTGTGTGCATGCCTGGCGTGTACAGGAAGACCTTGGGGCATGAACCAAGGACTTCCCTGTGTAGCCTCAGCATTTAGAGCATCGTGCCACCACTATACCATTGAGCTAGCCTATTTCTGACTTAAATGGGTCGACGTGTTAGGTCAAAACCAACAAAGAATAGCAGGTTAAATTTAAAGAGCTAGATTACAAAATTAAAGCTCTAGATTTTTTAAAAAGAATTATTTATTAAATTAAATTATTATTTTTAAAATTTGCTGAAGAGTGCTCATGCTCACTGCAGAGAGATAGAGAGAGAGAGAGGGAGGGAAAGTGAGAAAGCAAGCTGCCCAGTCCAGGACTCAAACTGTAGTTGGGCCATGTAGGAGTTCAGCACCCAAACCACCATGCCATCTGCTGGCCACTCTAGATTTAAAAATCATGAAACAAAGCAAAGCATGAAGGTAGAGTCGGGGGAAGAGTAAGAAAAAGAGACTTGCTTGGAAACAGAATGAAGACACCAAAGCATTCATTGTAGTTGTGATTACTTGTTTACTGCACGTTGTTTTTTCTTTACTGCATCTCCGGCATTTACAACAGTCCTGGCAAGGAGTCTGTGACCAATGAATGTGTGTTGAATGAATATATAAATACAATAGCATTCATTAAGTGATCACTCCACGCCTGTACAAGCAGACTAGCCATATGCTAGAACCTGTGTAAAAAGTGTATTTGTGCCCTGTGTGGGAGTCTAAATCTCTTTAAGATTCTTTGCAAGATTTTTTTTTTGACTCCAGAAATACCATCTTACTAGTTTTAGATAAATTTGTTTTACCAGAAAAAGATATATAACTAACCAATGTGGGTTAGCGGGGTTCTTAGTATAACACTGAATTCCTGAACATCTCTCTGAAATAGATTCATATGGGTTTTCTCCAAAGAAAGGCCTTTTGGTAAAAGCTTTCCTTGTCCTCATGACAGCAAGAAATAGGGTGAAGGGCATGAAAGATATTGAAAATCCAGGTAGCAAGCTCTCACAGAACACTTGGAATTGTGTGAGAAGTCATTTTCTCTGTGAGTTATCAGCATACAGAAGAGCATCGAGTAGAATACTCACGTTTTTCCAGCATGGTACAACTCAAGGGCTTTGTGGAGTTGGGCAAAAGGCAGTTGATGGGTTATTAATGGATCTATATTAATCTTATTTTGCAGGTAATCAGTCACTAGTTGAGGGATACAATCTCTGGTTTTATAATCTGCAAAACAAAAAGGCCATAGTAATAAGATTTGAGAAATACCAAAACAAAGCAACTAAAAGAAAAAAAAAATTCAAGTAAGGAGCATGTTTTACTTAGTATACCTAGTATAAGTAGGAAAGTTATTTCTCAGAAAATTTGTCTCAGACATGAAAGATAATTTGTTTATACCTCACAAACTGCTGACTGTGGTTGCTGAGTGGTGGTTATAGACAGTTCTGTTACCTAGATCTCCTTTGAAGAAAATTGGGCCAGCATTGATGCTACAGAATTGAAGAATGACCCTTTTAAACTAGCAGTCTCTAATCTACCTCCTGGGTTTATCACTGCACAACTGTTTCCTCCCCTCTCTAGTCATACGTGTGGAAGTAGGAGGGAACCTGTAACCAGATGAATGGGTGGAGATGGAAGTGTTAATTGGCTTAAGATGTTAGTCAACATTGCAGAAGGGCTGCTATGGGAAGACAACAAGCAGTGCCACAACACCAAGTTAGTGCATGTAGTTATCCAAAACGCATTGCTGTTATGATAGTACATCAAGAGGCTAGCAGGTGGCATGATGTTTAAGGCACTGAACTCCCACACGGCCAACTGCAGTTCAAAATCCCAAATCTGGCGGCTTGCTTCTCACTTTCCCTCTCTCTCTTCCTCTCTTTTTGCCTCTCTCTGGTGAGCACATGAGCCCTATAGCAAACTAATAATAATAATAATAATAATAATAATTAATAAATACTTTTTTTTGTTATAGGTTGTGCCTCAGACAGAGAGAGACAGGGAGACAAACAGAAAACGAGAAAATACCCTCTGGGGGGATGGCCATGCCCCAATTCCTTTTTCTCCTTTCTCCTCTCAGGGTATTGGGCACTAATGCACAAGCCTGGTGTGAGTTTCAAGCCACTGGATCTGGGACTCAAACCATGGTCAGCCATCTGGGAGTCCAGAGCCATAGCCATGTGGCACCTGCTGACCCCAAATAAATAATTTCTAATAGTACATTGAACTTCGAACTTACCACTGCGGAATCAGAATTAACTGAATTATTTCTGTCTTTAAAGAAACACGAACTCTTGCAGGAGATACAATTTTATTTGAACTTAAAAAAAACCCAAAAACCTATTTAATGAAGTTAATTAAAATCTATTTGTAAAATAAACCAGTTCATTAGAGGAGTCATCTTTGGAAAATTTTACCACTATATCTCTATTTTCTCAATAAAAAGGAGTTTGAGGGACCAGCAGTTAGTGTAACGGCTATGTCTCATAACTCCCATGTAGTCGACCGTGGTTCGAGTCCTGGACCCAGTGGCTTAAACTCACGCCAGGTGTGTGTGCGTGTGTGCCCGAGATCCCAAGAGGAGAATGGAGGAGAAGGGATTGTAGCATGGCCATCTCCCCTGGAAGGGGGTGATTTCTCACTTTCTGTCTCTCTGCCTCTCTCTGTCTTTCTAGCGAGCTCACATGCCCTATAGTAAAACACACACACACACACACACACACACACACACACACACACACACAAGAAAAAACCGTTCCAAAAAAAAGGAGTTTGATGTCCATGTTTCTGCAAGTTGAAAGGCATCCCAAGAGTAACCAAATGGTCATTTCTATTTGGTTACCTACCTCCTAAACAAACGCCCTTCATTGTCTTTCCCGAGACGATCATTGTTGGCTTGAGGCAAAGCTGTGAATTTGCTGGAGCCAACCCAATGATCAGACAGGCACCATGGCTTGGTTGGCAGGAGTCCCAAGCAGCAATCTAAGAACAGTAATGATCATAAGCACATTCCCACACAGAAGTAACAGCTACCATCTGGGGTAGAAGGAATCCTGAAGGCCCTCGGTTTTGAACCTCCCCTTGGGCAGACACTGCTTCAATTTCAGCTTCAACACAATAAGTGATAGAAATCTCATTAGAGAGCCAGGAGAGTTCAGTGGTGAAAAGCACAGACTCTGCTTCCTGTGTGCCCCTAGGCACACCCCTTTCCTATGTCTCAGTTTCCTCGTTTATAAAAAGAGCAATACTGTCATCTACTTCGTAAAGTTGTTATGAGGATGAAATGACTGATCATTCTTAAAACACTTAGAACACTATCTGGCATATATAAGCAGTATATTAAATAAGATTATCCTCTGCTTCACAGGCCCTGCACACTCTGTTCTTTGTCTGACTTGGCAACTTGCTTTAAAGTTGTTATGAGGATGAAATGACTGATCATTCTTAAAACACTTAGAACACTATCTGGCATATATAAGCAGTATATTAAATAAGGTTATCCTCTGCTTCACAGGCTCTGCACACTCTGTTCTTTGTCTGACTTGGCAGCTTGCTTTCTCACTTCTCTCTCTGTCTCTGGTCAAATTAAAATAAATGAATGAATAAATAAAATTAAATAAATAATTCTGAAAATAACTTTAAAAAAAATTCTGTTTTAGACTCCTGAAACACTCAGACAAGAAGCCATTTTAAGTTTGAGGTGTGTCTTGCCATGTTTAAGGACCAAAGCGACTGAAGTTACGCTTTAAATCTCTTATTTTAGACTCCCAAAACAGTCAGACAAGGTAGGGTGACCTCTGTCCTCTCTCTGTCTCTGTCTGTCTGTCTCTCTCTTTAAATTTTTCATTTTGATTTTTAAAATTTTTAAACCACTTCTTACCTCAGGCCTTTTCTTTCTGTTAGAAATTTTAGAAGCCATTTTAAACCCGTTGTGTGCCCTGGCGTGTTTGCACCACATGGTTTTCATTTTTTACCTTTTAAAAATATTTTTTTCCTTTTTTTGGGGTTGTTTTGTTTATTTTTAAAAATTTTTTCCCTTTCCTTTTGCTTTTATTTTATTATTTTTTTAACTTTACTTTCCTACTCTGTTCTTTAGTCTCCACACAGTGAGTGTCTAGACAGGCCTAGGTGCACAGTAGCCAAGCATTTGAATACTTTTAGGGTCATTGAAATCCTCAATGCTTATTGAACTTCCTGCTTTATGGCAGAAACTTCTTGGGACCAACAGTTAGCGTAATGGCTATGTCGCTGAATTCCCATGTAGTCGACCACAGTTTGGGTCCCGGACCTGGTGGCTTAAATTCACACCAGGTGCATGTGCGTGCATGCCCAAGATCCTGAGAGGAGAATGGAGAAGAAGGGATTGAGGCATGGCCATCCCCCCAGGAGGATGATTTCTTGCTTTCTGTCTCTCTGTCTCTTTCTGGCAAGCGCACGTGCCCTATAACAAAAACCTCTTAAAAAAAAAAAAGGAAGAAACTTTTTTTATATATCTGAACTTATTATTTCTTTCTGTGGATACCACATTGCAAAATACAGTAGAGATTTTGTTGTAGAATGACCAGGAACCACTGCAAAGGCACAAGAAATATGAGAAACCAAAGAAATATCTCTCTCATAAGAGAAAAGAACAATCCTTCACCATCCACAGACAGTACAGTGGAACTTGTGGAAATATCCAATAGAGAATTCAAAATATTCATAGTGACAAAACTACACAAAAAGTGTTGAGAGACAATGAACTCCAGAAGATGCAAGAGAAAAGAGACAATGAATTCCAAGAGGTGAGGAAGTTCTTGCACATTCTGAAAGAGGAGCTACACACTATAAGAAAGAATCACACGGAGCTGTTACAGATGAAGGCTGTGATATAGGAAATCAAACCCTCCCTCAAAAGTATTAAAAGAAAATTAGTCCATGTAGAGGATCGAATCTTAAATGTTGAAGGCAAAACCTCTGACCTAGAAAAAAAAAAAACTGAGAAAATAACCCCCCAAAATAAAAAATTCTAATGAGAAATACTAGATTCCATTAAGTGTCCAAACATTTGGATAATCTGTATCCCAGAAGGTGAAGAAACTATTAAGGGCATTGATATCTTGTTCTATGAAATCCTGGAAGAAAACTTTCCAAATCTAGAGAGGCATTCAAGTATCCAGATCCAAGAAATACAAAGGACCCCTAATAGAATCAACCCAAAAAGATCTTCTCAAAGGCACATCATAGCCAGATTGGCCAAATCCACAGACAAAGACAAGATACTAAAATTGGCAAGAGAGAACGTTAGGTTACTTATAATGGTTATCCCATTAGGCTAACAGCAGACCTCTTATCAGAAACAATGTGAGCAAGGAAAGAATGGGACAATATATTCAAAGTGTTAAGTGAAAAACAGTTTCAACCAAGAATACTATACCCAGCACGATTATCCTTCATATGGGAAGAAAAGATAAAAACATTCTTAGATAAACAAAACCTGAAAGGATTTACCAACACCAGACCAGCTCTTCAAGAATTCTAAAAGGAGTGCTTTACCAAGAAAACTAAAGACATGTACTGAAATAAGAGAACAAAAATCAACCAAAAAAAAAAAAAATGACCAACTTAATACTAGGGACAAGAAATATCAATAACAATGTTGAACGTTAACTTCCTGGATTTAAATGGAAAGATTGGACCACAGTAACACTACAAATTGAACAGAAGACAGATTAATTACATATGACTGAACTGGTGAAATAGAAATGTATGACTTTTGAGTAAAACATTACTGTCTTTTTCTTTTCTATGCCTTGTTTTCCCAATTTAGGGATTTTGCTTTCTTTTGAGCTGTTGATAGGTGTAGCAGTTTGTTAAACTATTTTTTTCTTCTTCTTTGTTTGTTTCTTTAAATGGAAATATAAACTTTTCTTCCTTCTTGATCCCTCTGGAATTGTAAAATATTTGAGAGTTTTCTTATTTTGTGGCGGAATGGTCATTTGCATAAGTTCAATAATACCTGTTGCCTTGAATCAGAAATTGGAAATAATTCGTTATTGGACAGAGTTTTGACTGGAATGTCATATCTGAAGATTAAACCAGAAAACTATGGAACTATGGTAAATCTCAAGTAAGCCAATGGAAGCTCTTGGAAAGATGGCCTGGCACCATGAACAGTTCTGTGTGGCAGAGAGGATTGGAGAATCTATATGAAAGGATTCGTACCATAAAATAACCTGGACTTTTCCAGTCCAGCATTGTCATGAGTAGAAATTGAAAAAGAGCAGCCACAACCAGAAGTTTATCTTGAGGAAGACTTTGAAGGATGAAAAAGAGATTGATCTTTGCTAGCAGATGGTGTATCACAGAATATTTTGAAGGCAGGGCTGAATTGAGAAGGTTCATGTGTGAATTGTGTACTGGTTATTTGCTTTTCAGCAGTCTGAGTAGTTGAGATGTAAATATTTTCTAAAAAGTATTTAAAACTCTACTGTCTCTGTTATAGAGTCACAAACAAAATTATAACAAATATTTTGATAATTATCTTTAAATTCAGTTTCTTGAAATTTTGAAAGTTGTTTATTAACTGTCAAGAATTATGGAGTATGAGCAAAAATTTTTTGATATGTAAAGTAAATTGTTGTGGGAAAATGTAAAAATAAATAAGTGTTTAAAAAGAAGAAAAAAATTGTAACCCATAAAAAAGTTCAGTTTCTAAGATGTACAGTACACTTCTTCATATCTATTTTACTTCCTGTTTTTATTTCTTAATGCTTTTTTCTTTCCCCATTCCTCCATCTTGCCTTATTTGCTTTACTATCACCTGTATCACTACCTCCAGTTCCCTTATTCTTTGACCAAGTACCTCAGGTAACAAGTCAGCATATTGAATGTCTCTGTTCTCTCTCTGAATAGTAAGATCTAAGAAGATGATGCTCCTTCTTTTCACCATTATATCCTTAGTGCTTAAGAAACTGATGCCTGACAGATATTTTTCAAGTGAATGGATGGTTCTGTTATAAGACGCACATAAGTGGGCCATACAGGTGGCATGGTGGTTAAGGCGGCTGGATCCCACATGACGGACTCTGAGGTTAGAATCCCAGACCTAGCAGGTTGAAAAACATACCAAGCGTATGTGTATGTGTGCCCAAAGCCATCCTTTCTGAAGGGCAATTTCTCACTGTCTGTCTCTCTATGGTGAGTGCATGTACCCTATACCAAAACTAGGGGGAAAAAAAGACACATAAATGTAATACATGAATCAAATATTGTTCATATGTAAGTTTAAAATGCATGCATATGAAGAAAGAGCTAGAAATAGAGAAGGAAAAACTGATACTTTGGCCCTTTGCATGTTTAAACTTTGTTTACTCTAATGACATATCTCTAAGTATATGTTGCTTTTGTTTACAAAATGAATGTTTTAGATTGAATTTACATTATGTTTTTAGATTCAAGTTCTACAGGTGCAAACTATATTTCCAGAAAAGTTACATATACATATATATATTTAAATACATATATGTATTTAAATATATATTTATTGTAATTTTGGGGCTACTGGGTCCAGGACTTGAACTGCTGTCAGCCATGTGGGAATCCAGCACCTCAATCACCACACCACCTGCTGGCCCCGACGACAGTTTATATTTATGTATATAAAGCTGTGTAACTTGTACCCTCATATTGACAGACAGCCCTCCCCCACAGCGCCCCAGACCACACACCATGGTATCAGTGAGTCCAATGGCTTCAAAGGCAAAGTCAACACCACCGCCTGTCATATCCACCACCACCTGCTGGACGGGCTTCTTGAGATTCCGAGGGTTGAGACAATCGGTGACACCTAAAGCTTTTGCTCGGGGAAACTTCTCCTCATTGATGTCAACCCCAATGATCCTAGAAGCACCAGAGGCTTTGCAGCCCATGACAACGGCTGAACCAACTCCTCCAAGTCCAAAAACCACACAGGTAGATCCACAGGCGACCTACAAATGCATAAGGCATTCTCACATTAGGAAATAAAGCCGTGTGTGTGAGTGTGGGTGTAATTAAGAAAACCCACCAGCAAACAAAACCAACCACTGAGCCTTTTGGAACTATATATACCAGTTGAATCGTTTGGACGAATTTAACCTAGTTTGGATATTTTTCCAGGAAAATCGCTATGACACACACACACGAGCACTTTCCTCACCTTGGCTGAATGAACAGCGGCCCCATAGCCTGTAGGCACCCCACAGCTTAGGACACAGCTTTTATCCATAGGAGCTGCATCATCGATTTTTGCCACTGCAATCTCAGGTACGACAGTATATTCAGTGAATGTGCTCGTGAGAGTGATAAATCTTTTGTCCTTTGCAGGTAAATCTGCTGGTCCCGTCCAGCATTAATCCAGAAGATGGTAGAACACTGTTCCACAGGGACATAGACACGCACACAGGTATCAGCACAGACACGTGGAGTGGCAAAGAGAGAAGCGAACACTTTAGTACAGGCCAGCATTATACAACGTAAGCAATTTCATAAAAGAGTAAGGGGCAAATCTACTAACTCTTGCTTCTCACAGAAGTTTCCCTTGGGGTACAAGCAGGAACTGCATTCTTTACACTGTGGAATAATGAGTGTAAGGACTTTATCGCCTATGTAGAGAAAGAAGATACAGTCAATAGTTTGAAAACAGTACTGGAATACATACACAATAGTATATTTATGGGAATCTCATTGAATTTCTTGAAAATTTGGACAGATTATGGCAGCCAGTATAATACTTACAGATATTGATAAGGAAAAACCCTGTTACCTGGTTTTAGAAATCCCATGATACTTTGGAGCAAATAGTGGGAATTTGGGGGATATTCCCTGGTGGATAGATAGTTGTAAAATTGGAAAATTACTCCACAATATTGGGCCTAAAAGTGTGTGTTTCTTAATGAAGGTGCTATTGATATTCAGTCCCCAAACCCTTATTGTGTGACATAGGATATATAGACTAGATTTTAAATAACTAAGATCATTACAAGATCTGAACATGAGCCATGTGACTTTGGACAAGTCATTCTAAGTCTGAATCTCTAAGTTGGGGATGATAAGACTTGCTCTGTATTCCTGCAAGTGTTGTTACAAATCAGGTAAACCATGTAAAAACATGTTTTTCTTTTTAAATATTCAGTCTCAGGTAAGAGAAACAGAAAACCAATTGGTCCTTGATCACTTAATCCCTATGCAGATGGTATCCTGCTTCTCCTTACTCTAGAAATAGAATAGATGAGGATTTAGTCCCATAGAAGTTGTCACCTGCCTCAAATGACCCTAGAATAAGAAACACATAAATGGGCCATGCAGGTGGTGTGGTGGTTAAGGCTTAAGTCATCGTGGGCTGATGTAGACTCACAGGTGTACAGCATTGCCCCCGCAGTGGTGTTGGCCTTGCCTTTGGAGCTGCTGAACTCACTGATATCACAGTGGTGGGGGCATCTGGGGTGGTGTGGGGGAGGGCTGTCTGTCAACATGGGGGTACAAGTTACACAGCTTTGTTATTACAGCTTAGTTTTATTACAGCATTATTCTAGATGATGGAAGAGCCTTTTTCCACTGAGTCCGCTGCCCAATGGTGGCACGCTGACACACCACAGACCTCTAACATGTTTTCTTTAGTGAGGCTGAGCTCTAAGATGTACTAACTCCAGAAAATAAAAGGAATTGCTCTCCTGCTGCAGAGAGAGGCTTTTGTGGAACACTACAAAGGATGGTTTTTAGGTTACAGAGCTATTGAGGGATATGGATTATGTTTGGATTCCATCATTAGTCAGCCCTCTGGGCATTATGGTGACAGGCTAGGTGCGATCTAGGAAGAAAGTAAATTAATACAGTCATTGCAGGCTAATGTAGACTCAGGCTAATGCAGGTGGCATGGTGGTTAAGGGCATTGGACTCCCACATGGTTGACTGCGATTCAAGTCCCACACTTGGCAGCTTGCTTTCTCACTTTCTCTCTCTCTCTCTCTCACTCATTCTATCGTTCTCTGGCCAAATTTAAATTAGTAATAAATAAATAAAGTTAAATAATAAAAATAATTCTAAAAACATACTTCTGAATCTGAAATCCTTTGGAATATTTTAGGGCCAATAAAGAGGAAGGGATTTCTTGCTTTCTGTCTCTCTGTCTCTCTAGCAAGCACACTCACTATTAGCAAAAATCTCTCTCTTAAAAAAAAAAGGGGGGGGGAACCAACAGATGGTGTAATGACTACGTCGCTGGACTCCCACATAGTCAACCATGGTTTGAGTCCTGGACCTAGTGGCTTAAACTCATGCCGGGCACATGTGTGTGAGTGCCCAAGCTCCCGAGAGGAGAATGGAGGAGAAGGGATTTCTGCGTGGCCATCCCCCCCCGGGGGAGTGTGTATGATTTTTTGCTTTCTGTCTCTCTGTCTCTTTTCTGTCTTTCTGGTGAGCGCATGTCCCCATAGAAAAAACCCCCACAAAAAAAAAAAAAAAAAAAAAAGAAAGGTTTTCCTTTCTCTTCCATTCTGCTCTCGGGATCTTGGGCATGCACGCACACAAACCTGGTGTGAGTTATAAGCTACTGGGTCCAGGACTTGAACCATGGTCGACTCTGTGGCAGTCCAGTGATATAACCATCCCACCATCTGCTGAAATTTCTTTGCATACCTGGTTCCAAACTCTGGGTTTCCCCTATTAGCTTAATCTGTGTGGTGGTTTTTATTCACCGTGATTATTTTGGGCATACTATGAATAACAATATCAAAATCCTTTCTGTTTTGCCTGAGGAAGAGCATATAATTACTTTATATTGGTTCTCTGAAATTTCATTGTCATCCTGTTACATTTAAGCTATACATTCTAGTTGATTAGAGCTTTCATTCATTTGTCAAACATTTAATACATCTCAACTCTGAATAGGCACTGCAACAAGCGTTCTGAGGGACACGATATATCTGTAAGAAGTGATCTCCACCTTTAAGAGCTCTGAGCCTATTAAGAAGTATACTGGTTCAGGACCAGCAATTGGCATAATGGCTATGTCACTGGACTCCCATATAGCCGACCGTGGTTCGAGTCCTGAACCCGGTGGCTTAGACTCACGCCAGGCTCGTGTGTGTGCTTGCCCAAGATTCTGAGAAAAGAATGGAGGAGAAGGGATTGCGGCACTCTGTCTTCCTGGCGAGTGCACGCACTCTATAGCATAAACCTCTCCAAAAAAAAAGTATACTGGTTCTATAACCACTTCATTTAGCTGTGAATGCGTAGAACTGACTCAGTCATTGTACTGCTTGATCGGCAGAGATGACGGTAGACAGAGATGATAGTGATGCCACTCCTGGAGTCACCGGATACATTTGATGTAAAAAACATGTCATTAGTTTGAAGACCCAAGAGGGAAGCTCATAACGTGTGATTAGACTAATCTAGAATATACCAATTTCTTTTCCGGTAGTTATGTTTATGTATTTTAGGCTATTTCTCTGTAGGCGTAGCTCTTGGGCCTCTCACCGAGGGAAGGTTTTTGCCGCCCCATTTCCTACCTGGTTTCACAGATCTCACTCCATTACCAATACTCTCCACAATGCCAGCTCCTTCGTGGCCTGGGATTAAAGGGAAGTTCACTGGGAGGTCTCCTTTCAAGACGTGATCATCAGACCCGCAGATCCCTGTAGATATCATCTGCATAGGGATTAAGTGATCAAGGACCAATTGGTTTTCTGTTTCTCTTACCTGAGACTGAATATTTAAAAAGAAAAACATGTTTTTACATGGTTTACCTGATTTGTAACAACACTTGCAGGAATACAGAGCAAGTCTTATCATCCCCAACTTAGAGATTCAGACTTAGAATGACTTGTCCAAAGTCACATGGCTCATGTTCAGATCTTGTAATGATCTTAGTTATTTAAAATCTAGTCTATATATCCTATGTCACACAATAAGGGTTTGGGGACTGAATATCAATAGCACCTTCATTAAGAAACACACACTTTTAGGCCCAATATTGTGGAGTAATTTTTCAATGCTCTGGGAAAATCTATGTTCAGTATTTTAAACTTGTACGTTGAAAACATCTTCTAAATTAGGATATAAAATGTGGTTAAGTCAAGTAAATTAACTATTACAAAATTCAATTTGTTGAGAAGATTGAAACTTCTTAGCTAAGGGCTTAAGTATTTTTGTCTGTGGGTAAGTTCTACCCAGTTACACTGCCCATAAAAATGAAACATTTCTTTTACCATAGCCTATGTATTATTGCTTTATCTGCAATATTGCCAGAAAAGCATGTTGATTAGTTTTATAGTATCTGTTGCAGAGAAAAACAGCATTTTATAGTTGGAACACTGGAAATAGCTATGGTGTGATCATAGTGAATGAGTGAGAAGATATGCTTAAGAGAAATACGCTGTGGTTTTGGCCACCAAAGTGTTAAAATGTCTTCAAGATGCTATCAAAGGCTGAAGTGTGGGACTGACTGGTGGTATGGTGATTGAAGTGCTGGACTCCCACATGACTAGCCATGGTTCGAGTCTTGGACCTGGCGGCTTGCATTTTCATTTTCCTTCTCTCTCTCTGGTCAAATTAAGAAAAAAAAAAGTGATGAATAAAGTTAAATGGAATAATTCTTAAAAAAAAAACTTAAAATGAAAAAGGCTGAAGTGTTATTTAGCTATGTAGCAGTGTGGAATCTCCTTATTAGTTTTGTTCTACATAGCAAATGAGAACATGCGATTATCTGTGGAAAGCTCTGTGTAGATAAGCTGCTGGTGGGGTCCTTATTTCAAGGGTTAGGTGCAACCCTTAACCTTGCTTTTGTCTGGGGTTCAGGTGATGTTGCTGCGTCCTTGCTGCTGCAACCTCTTCTTTGGTTGCTATTCTGAATTTATTATTTAGGGTATAAACTTCGCCATCAAGGAGCATAACAGTGTAAGAGCAGAGAACAGGGGCTGATTAAGCAGTGAACATCTCAGCAGTGGTGACCTAGCACACAAGAAGCACTAGATAAATACTGTTTAGGTGAATAATACTTGGAAGAATATGGCTTCTGAAGAGTAGTCAGTTAAAACAGAGTGTCGGACTCCTTCCTTTGTGTGCATTCTTACCACTTTTAATTTTGTTCTTTGTTTTCTCTCATTGGTAAAGGCCTTAGCAAAGCACCGGATATGGTGTTGATAACTTATTTTGTGTTATTTCCCAAATTTTTCTGTTTTGTCTCTTATCTGCCATCTTCCTTTTTCTTCTTCTCTTTTCCTCCATATTTTTTTCCTTCTAGCATCTTCCCAGTCCCCTTCATTGCTTTTCTCTGTTACTCTTGCAACCATCCCCTTCTCTTACTTTGACTGGATATGATACAGACTGCATGCAGATCAAAAAAAAAAAAAAAAAAAAAGAAAGGTTTTCCTTTCTCTTCCATTCTGCTCTCGGGATCTTGGGCATGCACGCACACAAACCTGGTGTGAGTTATAAGCTACTGGGTCCAGGACTTGAACCATGGTCGACTCTGTGGCAGTCCAGTGATATAACCATCCCACCATCTGCTGAAATTTCTTTGCATACCTGGTTCCAAACTCTGGGTTTCCCCTATTAGCTTAATCTGTGTGGTGGTTTTTATTCACCGTGATTATTTTGGGCATACTATGAATAACAATATCAAAATCCTTTCTGTTTTGCCTGAGGAAGAGCATATAATTACTTTATATTGGTTCTCTGAAATTTCATTGTCATCCTGTTACATTTAAGCTATACATTCTAGTTGATTAGAGCTTTCATTCATTTGTCAAACATTTAATACATCTCAACTCTGAATAGGCACTGCAACAAGCGTTCTGAGGGACACGATATATCTGTAAGAAGTGATCTCCACCTTTAAGAGCTCTGAGCCTATTAAGAAGTATACTGGTTCAGGACCAGCAATTGGCATAATGGCTATGTCACTGGACTCCCATATAGCCGACCGTGGTTCGAGTCCTGAACCCGGTGGCTTAGACTCACGCCAGGCTCGTGTGTGTGCTTGCCCAAGATTCTGAGAAAAGAATGGAGGAGAAGGGATTGCGGCACTCTGTCTTCCTGGCGAGTGCACGCACTCTATAGCATAAACCTCTCCAAAAAAAAAGTATACTGGTTCTATAACCACTTCATTTAGCTGTGAATGCGTAGAACTGACTCAGTCATTGTACTGCTTGATCGGCAGAGATGACGGTAGACAGAGATGATAGTGATGCCACTCCTGGAGTCACCGGATACATTTGATGTAAAAAACATGTCATTAGTTTGAAGACCCAAGAGGGAAGCTCATAACGTGTGATTAGACTAATCTAGAATATACCAATTTCTTTTCCGGTAGTTATGTTTATGTATTTTAGGCTATTTCTCTGTAGGCGTAGCTCTTGGGCCTCTCACCGAGGGAAGGTTTTTGCCGCCCCATTTCCTACCTGGTTTCACAGATCTCACTCCATTACCAATACTCTCCACAATGCCAGCTCCTTCGTGGCCTGGGATTAAAGGGAAGTTCACTGGGAGGTCTCCTTTCAAGACGTGATCATCAGACCCGCAGATCCCTGTAGATATCATCTGCATAGGGATTAAGTGATCAAGGACCAATTGGTTTTCTGTTTCTCTTACCTGAGACTGAATATTTAAAAAGAAAAACATGTTTTTACATGGTTTACCTGATTTGTAACAACACTTGCAGGAATACAGAGCAAGTCTTATCATCCCCAACTTAGAGATTCAGACTTAGAATGACTTGTCCAAAGTCACATGGCTCATGTTCAGATCTTGTAATGATCTTAGTTATTTAAAATCTAGTCTATATATCCTATGTCACACAATAAGGGTTTGGGGACTGAATATCAATAGCACCTTCATTAAGAAACACACACTTTTAGGCCCAATATTGTGGAGTAATTTTTCAATGCTCTGGGAAAATCTATGTTCAGTATTTTAAACTTGTACGTTGAAAACATCTTCTAAATTAGGATATAAAATGTGGTTAAGTCAAGTAAATTAACTATTACAAAATTCAATTTGTTGAGAAGATTGAAACTTCTTAGCTAAGGGCTTAAGTATTTTTGTCTGTGGGTAAGTTCTACCCAGTTACACTGCCCATAAAAATGAAACATTTCTTTTACCATAGCCTATGTATTATTGCTTTATCTGCAATATTGCCAGAAAAGCATGTTGATTAGTTTTATAGTATCTGTTGCAGAGAAAAACAGCATTTTATAGTTGGAACACTGGAAATAGCTATGGTGTGATCATAGTGAATGAGTGAGAAGATATGCTTAAGAGAAATACGCTGTGGTTTTGGCCACCAAAGTGTTAAAATGTCTTCAAGATGCTATCAAAGGCTGAAGTGTGGGACTGACTGGTGGTATGGTGATTGAAGTGCTGGACTCCCACATGACTAGCCATGGTTCGAGTCTTGGACCTGGCGGCTTGCATTTTCATTTTCCTTCTCTCTCTCTGGTCAAATTAAGAAAAAAAAAAGTGATGAATAAAGTTAAATGGAATAATTCTTAAAAAAAAAACTTAAAATGAAAAAGGCTGAAGTGTTATTTAGCTATGTAGCAGTGTGGAATCTCCTTATTAGTTTTGTTCTACATAGCAAATGAGAACATGCGATTATCTGTGGAAAGCTCTGTGTAGATAAGCTGCTGGTGGGGTCCTTATTTCAAGGGTTAGGTGCAACCCTTAACCTTGCTTTTGTCTGGGGTTCAGGTGATGTTGCTGCGTCCTTGCTGCTGCAACCTCTTCTTTGGTTGCTATTCTGAATTTATTATTTAGGGTATAAACTTCGCCATCAAGGAGCATAACAGTGTAAGAGCAGAGAACAGGGGCTGATTAAGCAGTGAACATCTCAGCAGTGGTGACCTAGCACACAAGAAGCACTAGATAAATACTGTTTAGGTGAATAATACTTGGAAGAATATGGCTTCTGAAGAGTAGTCAGTTAAAACAGAGTGTCGGACTCCTTCCTTTGTGTGCATTCTTACCACTTTTAATTTTGTTCTTTGTTTTCTCTCATTGGTAAAGGCCTTAGCAAAGCACCGGATATGGTGTTGATAACTTATTTTGTGTTATTTCCCAAATTTTTCTGTTTTGTCTCTTATCTGCCATCTTCCTTTTTCTTCTTCTCTTTTCCTCCATATTTTTTTCCTTCTAGCATCTTCCCAGTCCCCTTCATTGCTTTTCTCTGTTACTCTTGCAACCATCCCCTTCTCTTACTTTGACTGGATATGATACAGACTGCATGCAGATAGCCTTTTATATTAGCTTTATTCATGGGTGAAGCATTGAATTTCCTGGATTTTATTTTAAAAATAGGTGACTTTAATGTGTGATAAGATTCTCATGAATAAGAATCCTAATCTTGGATATTTAATAATTTTGTAAAATGCATTGATTGAGAGTTTTGTTTGAGAATAACAATGAGGCTTAATAGGTCTATGTTTTTGCATCCCTGATCTAAGTTCTGTTCAAAACTTGTTAACTCTTTCAAGATAATTTGTGGGCCAACATGGGAGTCCTTGCTGTTTATTCCTGGAAATTGGAATTTACCACATGGTACACCTTTTCAGATGAACTCTCTGAGGCTATTATAGTGTGTGAGCAAAAACAATGGAATAGGAGAATTAGTGTACTGAATATGTATTTATTGAGTATCACACTTATGTCACAGAAATATTGGGAAAGGCATTCCTTGTAGCCTCAAAAATGAAAAGAGCGTAACACTTAAAAACCTCTAGTCACATTGTAAAATGTATAGGCCTATGATATTATACAATTTAAGGAAAACTCTTGATAGTTTAAAAAATATAATTATTGGAGATGAATTACCAGTATTTTGCAGTTATTAAGAATATCTCAAGCATTCATTAATTAACCCTCTGTTCATTTATCTTAGTTTTAAAAATCTTCCCTTTACTAAAAAAGATGGACAGATCAAAAATGCAAGTGAAATATATGTAGCTCATTTGCATATTTCCATTATATACCCATTATTTTTAATAAAACAGTATTTCCTCTCAATTGCCTTCAAAGGTAAAGACCAAATGGCTTAAATTTACCTTAATGCGAACTTCCCCAGTCTTTGGTGGCTCAAGTTGTACTTCTTCAATTGAAAGAGGAGTATTTAGCTCCCAGGCAATGGCTGCCCGGCAGGTGATTGTCTGTAGCCACAGGAACATAAAACAACAGTATTTAGTGACATTTGAATTTTATTTCTAATTATACACATGGCTATTGCTTCTTTGTAAAAATGCAAAGGTCATAAAGAAAAAGGATGGCCACATGTAATTTCAGGCACAGGCTTTGAAACTTGAGCATATTTCCTCTTGGCCTTTCAAAGTAATTTTCATACATTTGAGATCATGTCATATAAGCAATTTGGTATTCTGCTTTTTTGCTAACAGTCACCATTTACTGAACAGTTACCATTTGCTGGTTCATAAGAAGCTTCTCATGACTTCAAAATGTTTTGTAACCATAATTTTAAGAGGCTACTTTACATTTCATCATTTGAATGTGTCCTAATAGCTTACATAGTAACTATGTAGACATGGGATTATTTCCATTGTTTTAACTATTAAAAATATAATATGATGATTACTTTTATAATTTTTACTTGCTTGGTTTCTGTAAGTGAGAATTACTTAAGAAAATTTAGAGACATTATTAGGGCCAAATTGATTCCAAAACTCTTTATGGGAGGTTGAATTATTTGGCATACTCCCTAGAAGTATAACAGAATGTCTGTATCCTGAATTATTCCACCCTCATTAGCATGGAATGTATCATTAAATACAAAATCTACAGGAAGAAAAAACTCACTGTTTCTTTTTATTAGTATTTCTTTCAGTGCTTATGATATGAAATATTTTCTGTTTGTTAGTCATTTGTATTTTCTGTTTTGTGGAACATTTGGTCCCATATTTTATGTCACTGTTGGTATCTTGATGCTTTTCTTATTAATGCTTTTGGGTTCTTTACAAATTAAAGGAGCAACCTGTTGTCTGCCAATGTGTCACGTTTTCCATGTTGATTTTTTTTTTTTTTGGAGAGGTTTTTGCTATAGGGCACATGCGCTCGCCAGAGAGACAGAGAGACAGAAATCACCCTTCAGGGGGGATGGCCATGCCACAATTCCTTCTCCTCTATTCTCCTCTCGGGATCTTGGGCATGCGTGCCCATGCACGTGCCTGGAGTGAGTTTAAGCCACTAGGTCTGGGACTCGAACCGCGGTCACTAAATGTGAATTCAGCGACATAGCCATTATGCCAACTGCTAATCCCCCATGTTGATTTTTGACCTTTAATTTTGTATGAAATTATACATTAAAATGTCCTAAAATTTTGGTTCATAAAAATATCTTTTCCTTTGCTATTTGTTCCATTTCTATACTTCGAAGATTATCGCCATATAGGGACCAGAAGTTAGCATAATGGCTATGTCGCTTGATTCCCATGTAGTCGACCGCGGTTCGAGTCCTGGACCCGTTGGCTTAAACTCACGCCAGGCATGTGTGCATGCATGCCCAAGATCCTGAGAGGAGAATGGAGGAGAAGGGATTGCGGCATGGCCATCCTCCCTGAGGGGTGATTTCTCGCTTTCTGTCTCTCTGTCTCTGTCTGGCGAGCACACGCGCCCTATAGCAAAAACCTCTCAAAAAAAAAAAGTTAAAAAAAGATTATCGCCATATAGAGAGTAAATAAATGTTTCTTATCGTCTGCTTTAGATTTGTATAGTTTGATTTTTGAAAATTTAACTCAAATTCAACTGAAAAATTTTTTTTGGGTATGATGTGAAGTTAAAATCTGAATAAATTGTCCCAGCATGAACTGGTGACTGTTTCTTCCCTTTCTGCCTAAGTTGGTGCCTTTGCTATGCAACAAGTTCATGTATATATATTTTTTCTTTTTTAAGAGAGATTTTTGCTATAGGGTGAGTGCACTCACCTGAAAGACAAAGAGAGACGGAGAAAGAGAAAGTGAGAAATCACCCCCCAGGGACAGCCACGCCTCAATTACTTCTCCTCCTTTCTCCTCTCAGGATTTTGGGCACATATGCACATGGGCCCGGCATGAGTTTCAAGCAGCCAAGTCCAGGTCTCAAACTGTGATTGAGCAAGCGGGAGTCCAGCACCTTAACCACTACACCACCTGCTGGCTCACAAGTTTTTATATTTACAAGTTTTTCTTTGGAAGCTCTTTGTCCCATGTAACTTTCTGTCAGTCATCAATAACTTGAACACTTTAAATTTTTTATGTATCTTAATATCTGGTGATATTAGTTCTCCTTATAATTTTATGTGTGTTCCATTTCAAGGTACAATGACTATATGAGTAATTATAAAGTATACTGAGCTAAGTAAATCTTCTGTGTCTTCAAGTAACTCAGGCACCAATAGAGGAAGTGAAACATCCAGCTCTTTTTCTTTTTCTCTTTCTTTCTTTCTTTCTTTCTTTCTTTTTTTTTTTTTTTTTGGTTTAGGGCACCGTGCCTTTACCAGAGAAAGACAGAGAGAGGGAAAGTGAGAAATCACTCCCTAGGAGGGATGGCCACTCCCTTCTCCTCCATTATCCTTTCAGGATTTGGGGTATGTATGCAGATGCACCCGGCTTGAGTTTCAAGTCACTGAAACCTTGGTAGGCCATATGGGAGTCCAGCACCTTAACCACCATGCCACCTATTGGCCTCAGTTATATATGTTTTGTAATACAAAGAAAGGGGATAATGGACATGTTAAAATAGTACAAAAAAGTATTATTTCCTGAGGATAATTCAGTAAAAATAATTTTGCTTTTACCTACCAAGCTTATGTAAAAAATATACTTTATGAAAAACACTTCCTAGTTTCAAAAGCAATACATACTCAACATAAGAAGCTTAGAAATCTCAGACAAATGTAAACAGGGAAAAACCAAAACAGACAGTTCCTAGCTATTACCTCTACCAGCATTTTAAAGGAAGCCCTTTCACTCAATATTCTATGCATGTTGTTCTGATCACACTGGGCAGGCTCTTTTACAGCCTGGTCTTCTATGTAGCATTACAAATAGTATGCAGATAATTTTTCATGATGACTCAAGTTCATTGACTAATATACCATAATTCATTTAAAACTTTTGTTTAGTATTTGACATATATGGCTTCAGTGTTATACTCTTACAAAGAAGGCTGAAGTTAACCTCTATAGAAACATATGTAGCTATTTCATATGAATAAACTTTGAGGGGTAACAATAGGCACATTTTTCAAGTTTTTGATACAGTATCATGAAGTTACCACCCAAGAAATTTTAAGCAATTTCTCCTCCCAGTAATGGTACATGAGTTTTCCACAGCTGGGGAACGCGGAGTCTTGTCATTAAAAATCCTTGATAATGTGACTAGAGAAAAATATCTTAATTTTCGTTCAGTGTGCACTTGCTTGATAGCTAATGAGATGATATCGATTGATCTTAAAGGTAGTGCACTTACTTTGCCTGAAGTGTCCATGGTGAGTTTTCTGGCTTCCTTTGTGTCTTATGGATGTACCTGAGAGGACTTGGCTTCTTTGACTCTGCAGCTTGGCAAACGAGACTGAGTATTTATAGTGTTTACATACTGAAAGTAATTAAAACTAATTGCAACATCACACACCAATATGAGGAAAAGCAAAGCAGAGAAGTGGTTGACAACTACGTGGAAGTAAAGGGCAGAAAGGAGTGAGAAAGAATGGTGAAGTGCGGATAAGGAGGAATTGAGAACGAGGCATTTGAATGAGGCGAGAAGCAGTTTGAAGAGTAGGCAATGGGTGGAAAGGCATAGGATTGAGTACAGAGAAGTAAATGAAGTGTTTAAGAGGAACTAAGAGAAAGGTCTTAATTAACTAACAGTAAGAATTTCTGGAGTATCAGTTACATGAAAGGATTACTATAATAGATCAGGTATAAGACTGGGTCTCCAGAGGTCAAAAAAAATGGAAAAGCACAAATCATGATAGAAACTACTATAAAAGAGGAGACAAATAAGTGTGAAAGGTGATAAAAACTAAAGGCAAGGGGACCAGCAGGTGGCATGGTGGTTAAAGCACTGGAGACTCCCACATGGCCGACCATGGTTTGAGTCCTGGACTTGGTCGCTTACTCTCTCACTTTTCCTTTCTCTCTCTCTGTGTGTCTCTCTCTGGTCAAACTAAAATAAATGAGTGAATAAATAAAATAAAATAAAATAATTTATAAAAAAGAAGCCTTACTTCCCTGTGTTCTATTAAAAAACAAACAAAAAACTAAAGGTGATGTGAGGACATTGTCAATGGTTAGAGTTTCATTCAGATGAGAATTTAGCTACGTTTTGGAGAGATATAGACTTTACATAAAATAAAGGAATGGATAGCGTGTTCAAAATAGAGGGTTAAACTCAGTCAAGGTCAGGTGAAATGGAAAACGTACTTAATGATAATGGTGATGATGATACTGATGAGACAGAGGGGGAGGGTTAGGATGTTAACCTTTTGTTACTTGTTTGATACAGTGTTTCTCAACATCAGAATGCGTAATCTTCTCTCAGAGGAGGTTGTTAAAAGATTGTCATTCTGGGCCCTCCTCCTGAGATTCTGCTTCTGCTGAAGGACACTAAAGTGAATGCTAGATCTGAAAACATCAAGGGTGTCATTTGTTAACTCGTGGAGTGAGGGAGTGAGTTCTTGAGCTGCTCACGGTGTCTGCCCCTGGTTCACACCCCCAGGCACCATTGTCCAGGGTCCTCCAGAGCCTCCCTGAAGAGGCTAGTGGAGCAGCTTCTCTGCTGAGGACCTGGTGCCTGACAGCTCACAGCCGTGAAAAGGCGAGGGTCCTCCTGCTAAGCGGAGTGGTGTGACAGTAATTTGTGACGCAGTTCAGTAATCACAAGTCTGGGTTTGGAGCTTTTCTGGCAGCAGAGCTCTCTTTACCCTCTACGTAGTTGTTTGTAAGTTTCCTTGGAAGGGTTTTATATCTGCTAGCAATGCAGAAATTCAGAGTCCTAGCCCCTTACCCTGCTTCTGTCGTAGCACGCTATCTGGGGACTTGCACACCCCCCTAGAAAATTTTGAGGCTTTTGCCTTATGACTTGGACCAGAACCTGGGCCAGGGTGGAGATATCTGGTTCATTTGCTTTGAAACTTGGTCAAGAGAATGCTCTTAGGAGGCATTCCAGTCGCTTATGTTTTTTATAGGATGTATACATTATGTGCAAGAGGGTGTAAGAAGAGACGTATTGGATGGCGCTGAAGGGGCTAAGATGTGTTCATTCCTCTCCGTCCTGAAATAACCTTATTCTGTAGCCTCCTGGTCCCCATACTTTCCTCACCCATGTGGACTCTGGCAACTACACATTGGTCTTGTTGAACCTTGGGTGATGTAACAGTTGATCACCTGAAAAAACTGCCTGACTTGAAATGAAGGAACACTCTGACCTGAACTGCCCTGCTCAGAAGGGCCAGTCTGGGCTTGCATCTCTTAGAGTATCTTGCAAAAGGTTGCAACAATAGCCACTTTTTCTTTTTGCCCCTGCCAACTTTCTTAATTTCAGAGCTTTAGTGGGCATGCAGTCTGAGTCCTGGGGATGACAGACGATAGTGGGCCAGTGAATTGCTTTACTGCAGAGTCTGTCTTCCACTTTGAGGCCGGTGGGACCCTTATTGCTTCCTAACCCACTCCATTCTGCCAATTCTGTCTTTGAGGGATGTCAGCAAAATACTGCTCATCGGGACTCCTATTCCCAACATGGATGAATTTAGGGAGAAGAGGGAAGTTGTTGACTGAATGAAACGATAAAACGAACCAACAGCAAAACAGAGAGGAAAGATGATCATTTGAGTTTCTGGGAGCAGAAACTAATCAATTTAACTTCAGGAAGACTTTCCCTCTCTTACGGAAACCATTGTGGCACAGTAGTTAAGAGCACTGATACTGGGACCAGCAGACCAGGGCTCAAATCTTCATTTTATCTCTTACATGCTGTGGCATAAAGCAAGAAATCTAACCTTTCTGCACCTCAGTTTCTCCATCAATGAGATGAGTATGATTATGGCAGTACCAACCTTACAGGTTTGTTATGAGCATTAAGAGAGGTACCGTTTGAGGAATGTGTAGGGCCTAGCCCCTAGCACAGCCTGTCTTTAATGTTAACCATTGTTATTATGATGTCTCTCAGAACATTGGTTTTATTTTCTCACCCACTGACTTGTTTTAGCCATGTAGCAGAAAATATGGCATTAAAAATGCTTGATTCTTGAATCTAATAACTACAACAAAATAATTCTGATCTCTCTCTTTCATCTTAAGTTCCAAAAATCTGAAGAAGGTTCTCTGCTCAGCATGGGTCAGTTTCTTCCTCCTGGGCCATTGAAATCCAGACAAATTTGTGGTTTCAGAGAATTTGGTAGCCATTACTGTCATGTGGAAGCCCTTGAACAGCTGAAGGAAGTGGAAAAAGTCATAGAGCAGACTGGTTCCATTATAAATTCTTTTCTTTAAATTATAAATTCTTGATCACAGATCAAGTGAAGCCTAACCATTACTTGGCAATCCAATGACATTTTCCTAGTCAACTTGCTGACCAGGTTCCTGAAATAACCTAACCTTCCATACTGTGTCAAACCTCTGGGCATTGTCTCCTTGTGTTCCTTCATCCACTTTCCCTCAGGAGATGAGCTTCATGTGTGAAGTAAATTTACTCAGTGAGTCCAGGCAAAACTTTTCCCTCATCACCGATCCATTAACAAGCTCTGCTAGCTTGGCCTCCAAAGTCTATGGCACATCTGTTAGTGTTTATTTAATGTCCAAATCCCTCCTCTAGAACTCAGTTTCTATGAGAGTAGGAACCTTGAATTTCCTGTTTTTTTGTTTGTTTGTTTGTTTGTTTTCTCTCTACCTTAAGTGCTTGATTCTTAGTAGGAAGTCTAATTTTTACTTATTTATTTATTTATTTATTTGCTATAGGGTGCTTGCTGGAGAGGGAGGGAGAGAGGGAGAGAAGGAAAGTGAGAAATCACCCTCTCCTAGAGGGATGGCCACAGTGCAATCTCTTCCACTTTCTTGTCTGGAAATTTTGAGCACATACACACATGTGCCCCATGTAATTTTCAAGCCTGCCCAGACTGAGACTTGAACCACGTAGTCAGCCATGTGGGATCTGGCACCTTAATCTCCATGCCACCTGCTGATCCCAATAAACACATTTTTTTAAATGAATCAAAATAGAAGTTGGCCAACAAGACTTCCCTGAGATACCTATTCCTAGTGAGGCATCTGCATCCACACTCATCCTATCCTCCTCTTCCATTCATCACCTGCTCCTGCTCAGAAAATTTTCCATTACTTCCCTTCTCATTGTGACCTATCAGCTTTTTAACATTGATTTCTCGTCCATTAAAAAGGAAAATGTAGAAATAAAACTTCCATTGTCCTACATCTCTTTCTAACTACCATTGGGAGAGTCAAGATAGGTGTTTATGTGGCTCTCTGAATGAGGGTTAAGAGTCCAAGCCAAATACTTAATTTGGGTGTCTATTAATTAGCTTTGAGAAATTGTAATTGTCCTAAAGTAATTGGAGTTTGCAATTTGACAGACTTGTAAGTTGACTTTTGAATTGAGAAGATTTGAACTTGACTATAACTTGTGTCATTAGGCATCAATGAGTGTGGCTTCCAAGGAGTTTCTATAGTGATCCAGGAGGTGTCTCATAGTGACCAAAGCCAGCAATAAGTCAGGGCCATATTATTTGGGAAAAGACAGTTTAAGAAAAGATCCTTGGGGCTCTTCTGGACTAATTGTCTCTTCTTTTCATTGTGCCCTATCAGCTTTTTAACATATTAATTTCTCATCCATTAAGAAATAAATAAAGAAGGAAAAATGGCCATTTTTTAATAGTCGTCCTGACAGTGTACAATCACTGATTGCTGCTTCTTGAAACTCTTCCTTTGACTTTTTGGCTCACCAAGTTCCTGGTTTTCCTGGATAATATTTGGGTGTTTCTTTTCAGACTTCTTTAACAGATCTCATCTTTTTAAATTCACTTTTTTTTTTTAATTGGTGGAGATCACACACACTTACTGCAAAGAGACAGAG
>NW_006159834.1:1187379-1194511 GCF_000334495.1 Tupaia belangeri chinensis | reverse complement strand
CCCAGTGGGTCATGGTCACATTGCAGTCCCTTCTCCTCCATCTCCATCCTGTCAGGATTTTGAGCATGCTGCACCATGCCTGGAGTGTTTTTCAAGCACCAGTGCCAGGATTTGAACTGTGGTTGGCCATGTGGAATCTGACTCCCTTAACGACTAGATATGGGGCTAATCCAAAAGTCTCAGACTCTTGGTCTTGGCCCAAATAATTCCTACCCAAGTTGCCTGGCTTTAGCAGAGCAGAACTTCTAAACTTGAGGCTTTGGCTTCCTCCTAAGCTCCTGTTCTTTATTTTTTTTTTTTTGGAGAGGTCTTTTTTTTGCTATACAGTACGTGCGCTTGCCAGAAAGAAAGAGGTAGAGAGACAGAAAGCAAGAAATCACCCCCCCAGGGGGGATGGCCACGCTGCAATCCCTTCTCCTCCAATCTCCTCTCGGGATCTTGGGCACACACGCACACATGCCGGGCATGAGTTTAAGCCACCGGGTCCAGGACTCGAACCACAGTCGACTACATGGGAGTCCAGTGAGATAGCCATTACACTAACTGCTGGTCCCCCAGAGGTTCCTGTTATTCAATAAACAAGTCCTAAATCAGGTTCTCGGCTGCATAGTTGGCCATATGGGATCTGGCTGCATTAACTAGTAGGCTATGGGCCTTCTTTTAAGCCACCTGCTTTATGGTAATTTGTTGTAGTAGCCCTAAAGGACACGAATACAGATTTTGGTATGAGAAGGTGCAATTATGTAACAAATACCCCAAAATACAGAAATATAGATGTTCAAAAGTGGTTCTGCATTGACTCAGAAGGAAGTGAAGAGCATGATGCAGAAACCTTTTCTTAGTGAATACAGATGTCATCATACTTGGTATAAAAACATGAATGTCAAAGTTGCATCTCGTCAAGTCTCAGAAGAAATGGGAAAATTGCTATGGACCCTTAGAGGAAAGGTGCTCCTGTTGCAAAGTGGCAGAAAATCTGACTGAATTTTATCCTAGTGTGGTATGGAAAATAGAACCTGTGAACAGTGAACTTAGGTATTTAGCAGAGGGGGTGTTCAAGCAAAGAGTGAAAGATTTGGCCTGGTTTCTCCTTACTGACTAGGTACAAGAAAAAGAGAAAATGGGGACAGGATCGTTAAGCAAAAAGAAACAAGCAGTTGGTGATTCAGGTATTGTGCTCTGGAAACAGGCTCAGGGTGTGGCTGGGCAAACCTCTAACAACCAGCTCAGATGTGTAATTTATGTACACACTTAATTATCCAAGCCAACGAGGATCTTAGGAAAACCTTTTATGCAATGGGGTGCCTCTCCTTGAGGTACACAACATTCTAACAAGCTTCTGGAGAACACTGTGTCAGCAAAAACAGCTTGTTCCAACCGAGCCAGAGAAAGCATTAAATAAAAATGGCTGTCACTCTTCTGGGATTTAAGACAGGAAACGAAATGATACAAACATGGCTATCCTCAGGGCTAGCGGATGGAATGGTGGCTAAGGTGCTGGACTCCTACATGGCGGACCTGAGGACTTGAAAATCATGCTTGGCACATGTGCATGTATGCCCAAAATCTCAGGCAGAGAATGGAGAAGGGATTGTGGTGTGGACATCCTCCCTGGGAGGTAATTTCTCACTTTCCCTCTCATTGTCTCTCTCTGGTGACCACATATACTTTATGGAAGGGGAAAAAAAAAAAAAACAACTTAACACAAACGTGACAAACATGACTACCCTTCAGAACAAAAGGAAAATGTCATGGCTAGAGCTTTGAATGCAGAGGCCAGACAGACAAGCCCCAAGGGTGGAGTATGGACTTAGAGGGTGGAGTGAGCCACAGAGAGTTATTCCCAGGCTTTAAAACCTAATGGAGCTTGTTCTGCTGGGTTGAAAACTTTCTTTAGACATGTGACCTCTTTATTTCATCTACTTTCTCCCTTTTGGAGTGGGAATGTTTTCTCAATGATTGTCTTACCATTGCACTTTGGAAGCAGACAGTTTGTTTTCTAATTGCACAGGTCCACAGATGGAGAGGAACTTTGCCCCAGAGCAGATCAAAGTCTGACTCATGCTTCATTAGAAGATAAGATTTGAACTTTCTGAGTTGATCATATTTAGATGGGACTTGGAATTTTGAGTTAATGCTGGAATAGATGAACACTTTGGGGAGTGCTGGGATAGAATGACTGTATTTTGCTCATGGGACAGGGCAATCAGTGTGAATTTGGGGTCAGACAGAGGGAAGATTGTACTGCATTGAATGGTCTTCCCCCAGGATTCATGTCTGCCTGGATCTCACAGTGTGGCCTCATTTGGAAATAGGATCTTTGCAGATATAATTAGTTAAGGTTAGATGAGATCATACTGGATTAAGGTAGACTTTAAGCCAATATAACTAGTGCCTTTGCAGGAAGAAGACAATACACAGAGACACAGGGAAGAGTGCCATGTAAAAAAGCATATTTGGTTCTTCAAAACAATGAAAAATAGAACTGCCATATGATCCAGCAGTTCCACTACTCAGCTTATACACAAAGGAAAGAAAACAGCATGTCGTAACAATCTCTGCACCCTGATGTTTATTGAAGCACTGTCCATAAAGCCCAAGTACAGAATCTCCCTGCATGTCCATCAACAGACCAATGGATAAAGAAACACACAGGGACATGTACATACCATGGGATTCTATGCAGCCATTAGAAAGGGCAAATTATAGTCATTTGAGCTTAAATGGGAATGGGAGGGCATATGTGAAGTGAAATAAGCCAGGAACAGAAAGAGGAATAGCATATGATCTCCCTCATATATAGATACTGGGGAGATGACCTCTTAGAAGTATAGATGAAGGTGACTGCTAGAGGCTGGTAAGGATGGGGATGAGGGACAGAGGGATGTTGATTAATGGACACAAAATTACAGAAAGATTAAGGTCAATGTCCAGCAGTATAAAATAGAGTAGAGAGGATGTCATTAACATCAACTTACTGATTACCACAGTGCAGCTAGCACAGCGGATTCTGAATGTTTCCAACATAAAATATGAACAAACGTGAGATGATGGGTGTACTAACCACCTTGCTCAATCTTTATACATCATATTGATATACTGAAAAATCACATTGTGCCCCACAGATTTGTACAATTATAATACTTGAATTAAAAATTAAAAAATAAAAAAAGACAATGTGGGTACCCGCAGAAATTGTAATAGTTACATCACTGGACTCTCACATAGTCAACCACAGTTTGAGTCCTGGATCCAGTGGCTTAAAATTCACACTGGACATGTGTGTGTGCATGCTCAAAATCTCAAGAGGAGAATGGAAAAGGGATTGCGGCATGGCCATCCCCTCCGGGAGGAGGGTGATTTCTTGTTTTCTGTCTCTCTGTCTCTCTAGCGAGCACATGTGCCCTATAGCAAAAAATTTCTCTCTAAGAAAGAAAAAAAAAGATGTGGAAAGGCTTTAACCTATATAGATACAAAAAGGAAAAGCAAACATATAAGATAATTTTTTTTGAAAATAAGTCTCTTCCAATTTGTCATTATTAAACTCCAAAGCATCTGCTCCAAAAAACAAACAGAAAAGAAAGAAAAAGGCAAAGTTTTAAAGGCACTGTTTTGCACAATTCCTAGAATATAATAGATGCTTCATAAATATGAAGTGAACAAATACTGATTTATAGAAAAAAATTTTAATGTGAAAAGCAATGAAATAGAAGCAGAGAAATAGAATTAAATTATAATAAGATATTCAAGTAAAGTTGAATTTCAGGCTACCTTTTTTTTTTTTTTTGGTAAGATATGCACACCAGAGAGCGAGAGATAGGGAGAGGAAGAAAGCACCCCTCATAGATCATGGTCACACTGCAATCACTTCTCCATCTCTTTCTCCTTTTGGGATTTTGGGCACTCACACATACGTGCCTGGTGTGTTTCTCAAGTCTAGAACTTGAGCTGTGTGGTTGTGGTATGGATCCTATTTGCTGAAAGCTGCTTGCAAATAGGAAGTGTTTCTGTTCCACCTTTGTAAATTGCCTGCAGGGAAATTTTACCAGCTGGATTGCAACAGTTTTGTGGCTTTTGTGGTTTCCTTTATCTGCAACATCCATAACCCAGACTGTATAACTCCTGTAACATGCGCAAGTCGGAGCCCAGGCTTTGGAGTATGAGCTCCTCTGGGACTGCTGGCATTATAAACCTGAGTTCTCCTACTCTGAGTGGGGCTGGGTTCTCAGTGGTCTGTTTTCTGCAACATTTTTGGTTCCATGACTGGTAACCCAGTCACGCTGGCCTCTTGAGCCACTGGATCAGCAGGAGGAGACTGCAGGGACGAAGGGGCCCAAGAATCGAATGAGGTGGTGCCACTTAGTCTTTTCTCAGGTCCTCTTTCTGGGGGATACATTGGAGGCAAGGAGGAGCTGATACTTGGCAGTAACTGAACTGATGACCATGGGTCACTTTCATTCTGGGTAGATCAGCCAGCTTAACTCTGGGAAATGGCTGAGCCCTGACTTTGGTGGTAATGATGCCAAGAGAGAATGAATGGCACCTCTTTACTTCTGAGGAGAAAAATACCCACCCACTGAACCTACGGGTGGAGTTCATGAACAGTCTGGGCAGAGGATGTGAAGAACCATGCCCCAACTGTCATTGACCTGAAACCTGGTGTCACTCGCAGTGAGGTAGAGGCAATACTCGGTACACAGGATGCATGACTTGGCATCCAAGGACACATTGACTACCTCGAAGAAGTTGCAATTCTGGCTGAATGTCAGTCTCCCTGGAACGCTCCACTACTGCTGGTTAGGAAGCCCAGAGGAGATTACCAACCAGCACAAGACCTCTCTGCTCTGTAAACAGTGCTGCTGCAATCCTCCACTCTGTAGTGCCAAATCTCTGAACCTCCTGCCACCTCAAGCTTGTTGGTTCACATGCTTGGACCTCACATGCCGCCTTCTGTCTCTGACTGGCTTCCAAGAGCCAGCCACTGTTTGTCTTGGAATGGGAAGAAAGTTCCCCGTGCCTTTATGACCTTGATGAACAGTAGGGGCTATAGGTGGTTGACAGTGACAAGGATGGCTCAGTACAAGAGGTTACTATGTGAGAACCCATGGGTGCGGCTAGAGACTTGCTAAACCCAGCCACCTTCTTGCCCGCTGAGCCCGGATTGCCGATCGTAACTGCGAAGAAGTCATCGATGAGGTCTGTTTGAGTCAAGTAGACCTGTCAGACAAGCCCTTCCTGGACCGGATTTGACACTCTTCACGGATGGCAGCAGTTATGTGCAGGATGGACAACAGAGTTGGTGAGCAGAGACTGAGCAATGGGCTGAACTATGGGCACTCATCTGGGCCCTAAAATATGCCACAGATCTAAATACACCTTCACATAAGGAAGAAACCCTTCCATTGTTATGCAAGCAACTAGAGTCCTATTGTTGTCAGAGCTTCCCTATACCAAAGAAGAAAGTCAATGGGCAAGAAGAAGGGGGAGCAAAGACTAGAGAGGGTTGGTGGCAGCTACCTACTCTGTGCAACCATGTCAGTAGCAGATGTGTAATCTGCACCAGGAACAGTGACCATAGGAAGCCGAACCAGCCCCCTGGTGTCCAGGCTATAGGAACCGTCCCCTTTATTGAGGTCAAGCCATGCTGAGGCTGTTGATAAACAGTGGTACTAGTTTGCACCTTATAGGCTGAGTGGACACATTCCTCACTACAATGGAAAAGGCCCATGACTTAGCCAACGGATTACTGAAGGAGACTATCCCTTGGTATGGGCGGCTGTAGTATTAGACAACGGGCCTGCTTTGACTCCAAAATCACCCAGATGGTGGCTGAGACCTTGAGAATTAAACGGGAACTCTACATTGCCTACCATTCCCAGAGTTCAGGGAGAGTTGAGTGCATGAAGCAAACCCTAAAAACCACTTTGGCTAAGTTATACCAAAAGACAGGGATGACTTGGTTGGACCTATTTCCCTCAGCACTTCTCCAGGTCCGCTGCAGTTCTAGACAGTCCAGCTACTCTCCTTCTGAAATTTTGCTTAGGCGCCCTCCTCCAGTCATTTCTAAAAGAAGACTTTCGACAGGTAGGAGAGCTTGACCTGTTCTGCCACTTAAAAGCCCTGGGTTATGGTGCCCTTAACTGGGTACACCCCTACCAGCCCAGGATATGGTGTGGATAAAAGGCTGGAAAAAGGGACCCCTCCAGCCATGTTAGATGGGGCCTCATGTGGTTGTGCTGACCACTCCTACTGCTAGAGTCAAGAGGGTTGCTCCATGGACCACTGCAGAAATAGACCAGAGAAAGCCTCTCCACATGATGCTTCAGAAATGAGGAATCTATGGCCCTGCTCTAGTCACTCCGGAGGCTGATGAGTCAATGCATGGCGGAAGCCTGAATTTATGGCCCTGCTTCAGTCACTTCGAAGGCTGACTGATGTATACGTGCAGAACTGTTCTGAACCTTCCCAGATAAATTGTAACAATCCCTTTATGCACGCTTGGCCACTGTCACTTTGCTGATTGGAAGTCAAAAGACTGACAGGCCATGCTATGATGCTCTTAGGAAATCTAAGGGCATGGGTCGGGGGAATGATAGGGATCCTATTTGCTAAAAGCAGCTTGCAAACAGAAAGTATTTCTGTCCCAACCTTTGTAAATTGCCTGCGGGGAAATGTTACATGCTGGATTGCAACTTCTGGTTTCCTATATCTGCAACATCCCTAACCAGACTATACAACCCCTGTAACTTTCAGTCGGGTCCCAGATTTTGGAGTGCCAGCTCCTCTGGGACTGCCTGTGTTATAAGCCTGAGTTCTCCTACTTTCTGAGTGGCGCTTGGTTTCTTGGAGGTCTGCTTTCTGCCACAGTGGGCTATGCTGAATCTGGCTACCTCAACCACTAGCACCACTGTGCCAAGGCTATTCTTATACTTTATTTTTATACTTGATTTTTCTTCCAAAAGTATTTATTCCTGGTGTTTCCTAATGTAGTCGTAGAAGTATTCTACTCTCCTTGTTGGTCAGTGCATGAAGTTCTGTCTGACTAATATCTAGTTGATAAAAGGAAACAGTAGGAACAGTGTTCATATAATCCTGATGGCCCTTGGATTCAATCGTTGGCTTCCATTTTCCT
>NW_006159834.1:1182573-1187348 GCF_000334495.1 Tupaia belangeri chinensis | reverse complement strand
GACCTCTCTTCCCCTCTTGGCTGACTGGGAGCGCTGCTTCTTCTCCATATGTCTGCTCTGCCCCTTTTCCGTTTTTCTACATAACTAGTGAGGCGCTTTGGGTTTACTTATTTGGAGCTTAGCATACATGCCCTATGTTGTTGTCTGTTTTATATGTAGCGATTGTTTCTTGAGTTAGATTTTAGTCAAGAAATGCAGAAGTCAAAATAAAAGATTGGGGGACCAGCAGATGGAATAATGGCTACATTGCTGGACTCCCATGTAGTCGACCGTGCTTTGAGTCCTGGACCTGGCAGCTTAAACTCATGCCGGACGCATGTGCATGCGTGCCCAAGATCCCAAGAGGAGAATGGAGGAGAAGGGATTGCTGTGTGGCCATTTTCCCGGGGAGTGATTTCTGGCTTTCTGTCTCTCTGTCTTGTCTCTGTCTTTCTGTTGAGCGCATGCACCCTATAGCAAAAAAACCTCTCCAACAATAAAAGAAAGATTGGATTTCTCTTCCACATAGAAAACTGGATTTGGATCTCCACCCTTGGCAGCTTGATAATAGTTACGCTTAGGAACTAAATTTGCTTAGATATTTTTACCCTTGAGCTTCAGTATTGAATTAAATTGATGCTCATTCATATCAATGTCTACTTAATTTCTGTAAAGCTACTACCAGTCAAAACATTTCCATAGTAAGATTGACATATGCTCAACTATGCCAAGAAATAATGAACTAAAATGATTTTTTTGACAATCCACTTTCATAATATAATTTATAGTTGTTCTTCCTAGTATATACTTCAGAAATAATAAAACCAATCATAAGGCTTTCTTTACAGATGAAAACACTGAAGCTCAGGGTAAAGGGCAATTTTCTCATGATCATATAGCCAGTAATTCACCATATGGGGTGAATTCAGCCTTACTTGGCTCTAAAGTTCTGTTCTTTCCTTTATTCTATGTTGCTTCTAAAAGTTAAACAACAACGATGATAACTCTTAACAAGTAACATTTATCCAGCACTTACTATGTGTATTATGAAAAAAAAAACACTATGCATGGATTTCAAAAATTTTTTGCACCAAAATAAACATATTTTAATACCATGAACTTTCTGAAGTACTCTGATATATTGTATTTTATGAAATAATTTAACCCTCAAAACTCTGTGAGTTGTAGTTAACTTTTGAAGGAGTGGAAACCTAGTGAAAAAAAGCAGACATAGTGGGGCTGGCAGGTGGTGTGATGGTTAAGGTGCTGGACTCCCACAGCGCTAACCACAGTTCAAGTCCTGGACCTGGAGGCTTGCTTTCCTATTTTCCCTTTCTCTCTCTGTCTCATCAGATTAAACAAACAATGATGATGATAAACTAAATAAAATAATTACTTAAAAAAAGCAGACATGGAAGTGTTAATTAAACAATACTAGCGCTGCCCCATGTGCTTATAGACTAGAGGATTCAGCTTCTATTTTCACATCTATTTAATCACCTGTTCTCTCCAACAGCATTATTAATTTATGCTCTTTCCTTTAGATCCTTATGTGTTCTTTTTGTTTTTTTTTTTTTTTTCAGCTGGGCTTTGGTGTGCTTTTCTTTTTGCCAATCTTGTTCTTTCTTCCTTCCTTTCTCTCTCTCTCCCTTTTTTTCCCCTTCTTTTTCGGGATAGAACATGTGCATGTCTGAGAGAGAATAAATACCATTCACAGGGTTTGGTCACACCGTGATCCCTTTCCTCCATCCCTCCAGTCTATTGGATCTTGGACATTCTGTCATTCTCAGTGTGTTTCAGGCAGATACGGGTCACTGCAGTGACCACGTGAGCTACGTCTTTTCTTGAGCAGTGCATTATTGCTGCACCATGGAGCTAGCCCAATTTGCCAATCATTTTTCTACCTCATTTTGAAATTTACTAGTCAACTATAAATGATAATCAGACTTTTTTTTTTTTTTTTTTTAAATTTCTGCCAGAGTGCACATGTGCTCACTGGAGAAAGAGAAAGGAAGTAAGATAGCACTCCTGGAGTGGGTGGTCATGCCACAATCCCTTCTCCTTCATTTCTCTTTCCTTTTTGGCATGCACACAAACATGCCCAGCATGTTTCTCAAGCTGCCAGGTCTGGGACTCAAACAATATGGTTGGCCACGTGAGATATAACCACCTTTAACCCCTATACCCCTGCTGTCCCCAGAAATGAATGTTTAAATAAAGGGAGTTTGAACAAGATAATTGAAAACGGATCACTTATTTGGTTTAAGCATTTTTCTGTGTCTTTGTTTCTGCTTAGAATCCATAGAAAATCTGATTTAAGTGGTTGGTGCCATGTGATCAACCTCCAGCACAACAAATGTACTAGAAACAACTGGAAGGCTTTTGGAACTAAGTAAAATTAATTTTATTTATTGCATGTGTATAAAGTGTGTGTGTGTGTGTGTGTGTGTGTGTATACATATATTGCTGGTAAGTATAGGTGTAAATAAAATTGTAGCATAATATATATATTTAATGATACTAAATCATCTTGGCGCTGGTTGGTGGTGTGGAGATTAAGGGCATTGGACTCCCACATGGCTGATCATGGTTAGAGTCCCAGACCTGGTGGCTTGCTCTTTCTCTTTTTCTCTCTCTCTCTGCCCCTCTTTGGTTAAACTAATATAAATAAATAAAGTTAAATAAAATAATTCTTTAAAAAATGATACTAAAGCATCAAAATTGTATTAGTATTTGTTATAAGGATTTTGACAACTTTTTAAGGATGAGGACACTGCTGTAAATATAGGAGCTATGTGAAAATTTTATGAACTATGTTATGTTATAAATTTTGTGTGACAAAATGTTTTTTTAATATCTTCTTTAAATTTTATTTATTCATTTATTTTAATTTGACCAGAGAGAGACACAGAGAGAGATAGAGAGAGAGAAAGTGAGAAAGCAAGCCACCAGGTCCAGGACTTGAACCGTGGTTGGCCATATGGGAGTGTCCAGCGCCTTAATCACCACACCACCTGCTGGTCCCCTGACAAAATGTTCATACTTAGTATTATTTGACTTGTTTAAATCTGATGTTTTAATGCTTTGGCTTGATGTACTTTAGTGATATGATATGAAACTCTAGGGAAATGATTCGAAGACTCCTGATTTCTAAACCCTAATATAAAGCAACTTATTATTAGCATAGTTCTTATAAATTTTTACTTCTCCATATGAAGGTCACTTTATAATTATATTTTCTATTCTTAGATCTACAAGTCAGTTGTGTTCAGTTTGGAATAAACCCCTCAATAAGATTATTTTATAGATGCAGAAGATGTTGATAAGATGCTGTATATGTTGAGAGATTCAGACACACTGTTTTTCCAGTGTACATCAGCATAGTATGTTATTCCCAACTTAAATATAAATATTATGGAGCCAGCAGGTGGTGCACTGGTTAAGTTGCTGGACTCCCATATGGCCAACCATGGTTTGAGTTCCAGACCTGGTGGCTTGAAACTCATGCCAGATGCATGTGCACGTGTGTCCAAAATCCTGAATGGAGAATGGAGGAGAAGGAATTTCCACGTGGCCATTCCCCTGGGGGCTGATCTCTCACTTTCTCTCTCTCTGTGTCTCTGGCAAATGTATGCACCCTAAGCAAAAATCTCTCTAAAAAAATTATATATATACACACACACACACACACACACACACATACATATATAGCTATTCTTTAACTCTGTGTTACTTTATCCATTACACTTCAGAGCGTATAGTTTTCACATGAAACTCTTGTTTACTTTTCTTGCCATGCTTATGTAATTTCTGTTCTCTCTCATTCCAGGGGATTTCAATGAATACTTTGCCTTAGCAGAGCAGAACTATTGCTCAATTCCCAACATGTAATCTGAAGAATCTGAAGTCTTTAAACCACCAACACTGTGTATTATTTAATCAACATCATTTCAGAATGAAAAGGGCACTGAACCAGCACTTGAAACGTTGTCATTGTTTGCAATATGCCAATTTCAGATAACATCTTGATTGTGTTAGGTTAAATATTTCCCAACATAGGAATTTTATCTCTCTTTTTTACTTCCTGGATTTCATATTTCTCCTTCAAGCTTGCTCAGGTCATCTGGACTCTGTTCTTTCTTTTTTAATTTTATTTTATTATCATCATAATCTTCTTTCTATTACACTAGATTACATATAACTTTACATTGACTTCCATTGCTTTTTCAAAATGGGATGCCATGCATGTCAGTCAATACAGAGATATCAATCTCCCCGCTTTATCATTCAATATCTTTTCCATGCTTTTCCCAATACTTGTTATTATTTTTTTTTAAACAATCAATCACTATTTCTCATTTTGCTTATTAAAAAGACTTCACCCATCATGAAATACTTCCCAGACCGGTTCAGTTGAGAATACTATACATGTCATCATCAACAGGTAATAAACCATATCTATTTCTCATTAACATCCTGCCTCTCTATTGTTCACTACTGTCTTTATCCTCTTCTCTCTCCTTTTTTTTTTTTGTACTTTGTTTTTTATTATAAATTTTTTTTTCTCATCACAACACACATATGAATTTTCTATCCAAAATACACTGTGCATTGGCTCAATCAAGCACATCAACATATATGTTCTCAGCAAATGATTTCCCAATTTTTGTGTCCTGCATACCTTGCCTTTTGTTTTGCCATCCTAGATTCCCCATCCCCACCCTCTGCCATGTCCCGTCTTCCTCCTCCATTGTCCCTAACATTCATGATTGCCCTCAATCCCTTCCGCCCCCCCC